>NW_020272927.1:276530-443150 GCF_003268045.1 Sipha flava
CAAACGATTGGGACCGGATCGGACCCGAAATTTGAAAGTGGGGGTGCAAGCATTTCCCCAGCACTCCCACAATTAACACAGTTATAACTTAAAAACTGTTGAGGTACAAACGAAGGGACTAGAAGTACAATCAGGTACAAACGAGGTACAAACGATTGGGACCGGATCGGACCCGAAATTTGAAAGTGGGGGTGCTGGGGAAATGGACCTTACTCCAACAATACTTAAACATATTTTGTATGGTTATATGGGAGACTGTAATCTACAGCGAGTTTACTTTGTTTTCTAAAAGTCGATACGAAATATGCGAAAAAAAAGTTTAACATATAACTACTATACAATCTGCGATAAAACCAATAAGATATATTATACAAACTATGGAAATTTATTTTATTTACCGATTATTTCAAAACATACCCACACACACATATATATATATATATATTTATATACATATATAGTACGAACGCCGTACATCATATATGCATATATGCATACATGTTATTATATACATAATGATAAATTCAAATATTTTTTTAAATATCTTATTATTGATCAGAATTAACATTAACCGTATTATGAATTTTCATTAAAGCATATTACATTTATAAAAAAATAAATCAATAAAAATATTTTATTCTTGTTACATAAAAAGATATACCTAATGGTAACGTGATAATAAGATTTAAAAGCAAACAAATATCAACTTTTTTTTTTCAAAATAATTAAAAATATACTACTAAATATTAGTTTTTTGAAGTCAATATTAAACAATTATATGCAATGTGCTATATATTTTTATGTATTTATTACAGTTTATATTTTTAACAATTTTACTGAAATGTGAAGAAAGATAATCTGGCGAGTATCACTTCTGAAGGATCAGTTGGATTCGACGAGAGTAATAAATGAACTAAAAGCGTTATGGTTTAGTATTTGTTCCATAAAATGAAATGTATATTAATTGAATCATCCATAAATTTCACGGTGTGAATAGTGCTAATTAGTGATGTTTTTATTGTTTTGACAATACTATAGTAGCATTTTCATATGCTACGAGTTTAAAAAACATAATGTTAGTCTTAAAAATATTCGTAAGAACGATAAACTGTTTGGGAGGCGTTTCAAATTTCATCAAATATTTAAATAACAAAATTTATCTTTGAAATAAGAAAGTTTTAACTTTTTTCAATAAATTGCTGCATTATAATTTAAATGATATAGATTTAAATTTATTACGTCGCAATATAATTTTATTATCAAATGTTTTATAAAGTAACACAATAATATTTAATCCCAATTGCAATAGTCAAAATACATTAAATTTTCAATAATGTTCCTAACCAATGCTACATTAGTATTAATTTTTTGATTGAGTAAGATATGAATATTATTACGAGTATTTGGATTTGGTTCTATTTATAGATAAATACATATAAGTACATATAACTTATTGTATTAAAAAATGTACCAGATAATGATTTCCGATGATTTTAAATTTAATAATTTTAATGATGGCCAATTACTTAAATATATTTACTATATAATTATGGTTCTTAATTTGGGGAATCATGAACATTTGGAAACATTTTCAGTAAGTGGTAATTTAATGACACTTAACCACTAACCTTTTGACCATCAGTCACTTAATGACTTTTTGCAATAGCCTTGCATTGAAAACGTAGTAAACCTAATTGTCAAAGACTAAGTCGAAATTCTAATATTTCTGCTAAAAATATTAGTTAAGATTTTGATATTGACAAATGATATACAAAATATATAATTAAAGTGTATTTTATTGAAAGTATGAAAGTATGTAATTTTTGAACATTCTTATGTTCTATAAATACTTGATATTTCTATTCAAGAATTATCATAAAATGATCGATTAACGATTCGAATCGATATTGTTGTATCTATATTCGTAATTGTGTGCTAAGAGTATTTAACCAGGTATGAATTTATAACCAGGATTTAAGCTAAAAAAATATATTTATCTATTAATTAAGTTGAACCTATAATTCACCGGGATCCATTAATTTTTTTAAACGCCACTATCTTCTGAAAATGTAATCAAACCCACTAGATGTTAAATGGAATACAAGATTTTTCATTGTTGTAAATGATTTTTTTTATCGTTCAGTTGGATTGTTGATTTAGATATATGGTCTAATATCACATTTTATCATTTAAAGTACAATGGACTTTGTTATTATATACTGTATAGATAACAATCGGATTTTAATTTCTATGTTATTTGTGGATTATATTTTCTTTGTTAAATTAATTATTACAATTAATAAATCACTAATAGATTTTATGTAACACGTGCGCACTATATTACTATTCGCGAGGGAATTATTATATAATTAAAAAAAAAAATATATATTGTTAATAAGTATACCTAATATTAAAATAAATGTTTAAGTAAAATAAATAATTGTCAAATTGTTATATACCTAAATTTATATTTGTACAATAATAATAATATTAACAGTATTAAATATTAATATATAATATTTATTTTTAATAATATTTATATATTATATTAATATTTTATATCATATATTTATATTTATATTTATATAATGTCTTATAATAAAGTTTTATATAATAAGTTATGTATTAGAACTTTCAGGAAAAAATTCTTATTATTTATCTTTTTAAAATTAAAATTTCTTTAAATCAGGGGTCACCAACTAGTTGATCGCGATCTATCTAAGAATATAGGTCGATCGCGTAAAATAATCGGATTATCGGATAATGGGACCATTAGATTATTATTATCATGAAAATCAAACAAATCTCTTCCTAAAGACCTGAATTCTCTTGGATGTCGATTACCAGGGACTTAAATATCAAATGTAGCTCACTTGTTTGAAAAGTTGGTGACCCCTGCTTTAAAATATAATATACCGAAGTACATACTTAGAATAAAACTTGGGAAAAATATAACAAATAGTGTGACTATTTTGGATGAATATATTATTTTGGAATCTTTTAAGGCTTGTGCGTGTTTCTCTAACACATAATATACAAGTTTAAACATATTGCGTTTCTGATTACATGGTTTAAATAAATTGCTTAAAAAGAGATTGAAATATAATATTGTTATATGAAAACCAAGAACGTTGTACGTTTTATATTAGCTTCATTTTATATCAGTTCTTCTGATGAGTTCCATGTCTATTAATTTATGGAAAAGTAACGTTAAAGTTAGCAAGAGTCTAATAACTGTTATTGGTATATCATATTTAATTATATCTGCATTTGTATTAATTAGTTAAATTAAAAGTATAATCGAAAATCATAATTGCAATATTTTCTTTTTTATCTTAATTATAGGTATTATAAGTTTAGGTTTTAGGCTTACAAAAATCTATTTTGAATTTTTTATTTTACTTGTATGAAAAGCAAAAAAAAAGGACAAAACTTTTTCTAATGTTTTTCAGTAAATCTCAAAAACTTTCAGCAAAAACATCTGTAAGTCCGATATTATAAAGAAAATTACGAAAATATTTTTTTTATATTTAATTACAATTTATAAAAAAATGTAATCATATAATATCTTAACAACTAACAATTAAAAATGTTGAAGTTTGAATCCTGCATTACAAATTGTCACTACTGTATTTATTGTTATGGATTATTATGATGGATATTGGTTATTCAATGATCAAAGTATTATAATTTTGAGTATTGTATAATATTTTATTTAAAAATCTTTGTAGGTATTTTTTTATGGTTTATAAATTAAACTGTATCGTTAGTAAAAATGTATTTGGTAAAGATTTGATTAGATTGAAAATGTAAATTAATGATTTATTAATGTATAAAGTATTTCAAAATAGATGCTTTAGTTTGGAAAGAATTAACACTATGAAATATTACGTTTGGCCTTTGAGTTGTATAAAATATTTTTCTAAATGCTTTTTATATATATTTTTAGGAAATATACATTCATAATACAAACCAAAATACTATTATCGTTATTTTATTATATTTTTTTATGATCTTTTTATTTATATGTTTAATCATAAAAAATATTAGAAACAGAACTTATTTTATATTTTATATACAAAAATAAATAAATATTGTTAGTTTTATGAGAGTACAATTATTTCATTAATATTTAATATTCTATCATTTAATGTGCACCTAAATGCGTCATTCTTATATTATTTTTATAATGTTTCAATTTAAAGTGTAAATTTGTAAAATTTTATTCTTTCTGTTGTACACTTTATTATAATTTGTATGCACAATATTTAAAGTTTATAATAAGGATACCCGCCTGTATATGTAATAAAAAATAAAATAAAAAGTATAATAAAATATTAGATTTTTTTTACCTATTATTATTATTGATTTATACCATTTGTTTATTACTTTGGAAATGTAATAATAATATATGTTATCACAACTATACATTCTATATACAGTGTATCCCACAATATTATGTACATTTTTATTTGTCAGGCTAGATTATTTTAATAATTTTCATATCTTCTTGAGTTATCCGGTAAATATATGTTAGCGTAAATAATATTTTTTTGAATTCTAAAATAGTGTAATCATGTAAACACCATTGGATAATTAGTTAATTAGTAAGATATTATTCAAATATAAAATATTAATTAAGTTATTTAGTTGAAAGTTAAATATTTTTATAATTTGGTAGCTGTAACTAAAAATTTAATAAAAAAAAATTATTATAGAGATTATATTTCGATTATGGTTCTGATTTATTTTGTATTTTAAGTATTTAGAGAAAAATTAGAATGACAATAATTGATTAATGAATCGATTAATGTATAAAGTATTCTTGTTTTAGACACTCTTATACTTACATTGTATATAATTATGATCACACAAACAAATCATTATGATTGTTAAGTAAACATATAATTATAAAATGACTTTATTCTGAGATATTTTTTACCTCAGTATCGAAATAAAATGAAAATAATAACAAATCAAAAAGAGAGAATTTTTACTTTTAAAATGAAACTTTTGATGCTGATAGTTCTCGTTCTTTCGGACTCAAGTTTTATAGCCTATAGAGGTTATATGCAATTTAAAAATCACATCACATAAAACTTTTTTCAATCACTTTACTTGCATTTATTATAGTTTTAAAGTTTAGGCTTCTTGTTGATTGTATTTTTCCGATCATTTTACTATAAAACGTAATATATTTAAGTTTAATGTAAGCTTCTATTTAATAGCAGAGTAATTTTAAACATTATTTTTCTTTTGTTAATAAACGGTGTTAGAACATAAATCCAATTTCACTTAAATCATTTGTAAATTGTATTTAAATGAATTAAACAATTCATCTTAAATGAGAACTTCCATTATTTTTTTAGTTTTAATTATAATCTTATATAAATATAACAATTTATGAAATTTAAAGTCAGTCCTTTCTATCCAGCCGATTTCTTTCAATTCTTTTTTTTTTAAATGAAAGGTATTTAGACACAGATTAGTCATCAATCATTGAAATTTACTTAACTCCTACCAACGCAATTCTACCCTGTACATTTTTTATGGGACACATTCACTCAAGCAACATCCGAATTCCAATAGCTCTTCTTCTAATGAATGGATCTTGATCGTTTCACTTCAGAACACTCAGTGGATCAAGCTCTTTCTATTAACTGCTTAAAAATAATTTTTAAAGCTATAACATTTATAACCATTTTTATATGATATTAAACATTATATACGAGTATAAGTATAACATTAAAAAAAAAGTAAATATATAAAAAAAAAAAAAAAAAGTATAACGTTGATTTTTAGCCATTCTAAACTTTGGTATCTGATGTTTGTGAACCACTATAAGGTATATTATTATGTTTCAAACATAACTGTTCTTTTTTCAATTTTTCGAATGAAATTTGCTGTAAAAAAATCAATTTCTTAACACTTTTGAGTAATATAGTATATATTTAGTAACTGTAAAAATAAATTAGATTATAGCTGAGTCATACAAATAATAAATTGTGTACGAAATATCACAAAAGAATTATACACTTTATCGAATATTTATTTTAAAGCTACCTATATAAACAAAATAAACACTAAACAATTGTACTTAAACAAAATATTTAAAAATTGTTGATTTTGTTTATTAAATTAAGTATATACATTTTATATAAATAATGTATACTAGATTCTTTCTCTAATGAACTAATAATTTAGAAAAGAAATTTTGTAAATTATTATACAGGTTGCAAAAACAATAAGAACATTTCCTAGTTAAAATTCCGAAGAGAACGGAAACAACATAAGATGACAATTATAATATAATTTGCAAAAATTATATAAAAAAAGAGAACACAGAACACATTAATTCTATTCAAGTATAGAAAATCATTCTTAAAATCTTTGATTTTATTTTTTAATAAATAAAGATATTCTGTAAACATTTTAAAAAATTAAAAAGATACCTCAAATTTTCGTCCGATGATAACAGTGACCAGTATAGTGTAGTAAAAGTGTATCAATATATATGAGTTATTTGTAAATTGGTATATATACTCATATATATTTATAAATACGTGGAATTGAGATATCTAAAATCATAAATAGACTTTTACCAAAATTACACATTCCAACAATTAATTATTAACAAATTTTGTTGATGAAAAAAATGTTGACATGATTGAATATAAAAATAAATTAAACTAAATTTTCATACATTTATTGTAAAACCAGTTGATTAATTCTTTGATATTAATTATTATTTAACAAGGGTATTTAAGAAACTTGAAATTAATATAAATTATTTTTTTAATGATAATTATTTATTAAAATGTTACACTTTTTATTCAGTTAAACATATTTGATATTTTATTATACTCATCAAACCAAAAATTTGAATTGTGTACAATTTTAAAACTCTTGTCAGTAATAAAACAAAATAAAATAAATCCCATAACCAACTCTATTTTCTTGGATATTCGTTAATTTTTTTTTTTAATATCTTTACATGTAATTTTTTTCTAAAGTCACTTAAATAATTGAGGAATTCATTCTTTTATTCATAAAATGATTCGATAAGAAGTTTTATAGAGTTTACTTTATTCGTTATTTAACAATAGTATTCGTGATAATCATAATGTGTACTGAAATGTTGAGTTTCACTTGTTTATATTATTTATACCTATGTAAGTGTTATAAAATAAATATATGATAACATATATATTTAATCTAGGTATTAAAAAAAAAAAATATATTTAACGTTAAAATTGGTAATTAAAAGATAATTTAATTAAAATTTACATTTAAGACAAGTACTTAATAAAAATAATATTTTTAAAATGAATTTGTTTAATTTTAATGTTTAGAACGAAATTTATTCGAAATGTGATACTGATATCATATATATTATGTCATTATATTATTATCATTCCACAAGGAAAACGACCACTTGGAAGGCCGTGGTTATGCTGGGAAGATAGGATCAAATAAGACATAGATAAGGTGAAACTAGAAGTGGATTGGAAGGAGTTAGTTTTAGATAGGGAAAGTTCGGGGCAAATTTGTTGGACGACATGGTCTTGAAGGCCGAAGTCACGGAAGAAGAAGAAGAAATTATTATCATTGATAATATACTTGTTACCACTTTCGTGAATATCAAATACTGATTTAAACTATCTTTGGTTTCAATTTCGGTCTTTAAAGTTGGTTTTTGTCATTTCTGATTTAAATTTTGATTTTAAAAATAGGTTTTTATTTTTCCTGTTTATATTTTGGTTTAAAAAACTGGTACTTACTTTTATATACCATGTTAATTGAATATACATGTTTATATATATTACATTGGATATAAATTATATATCCAATGCAATGACGGTGCTACAGTTTGTGAGGTCCTGGGCAAAATAAACGTTGTGTCTTATAATTTATATTAATACAATATTTTAAGTTCAGTTAAATCAGAACCGCGGGGCCTTAATTATAATTTAAGGCGCGGGGCCCTGAGAAACTGCCCCTATTGCCCACCCCTTCGCGCCGTCCCTGATCCAATTTAATGATCGTTGCACGTAAAAAAAAAAAAAAACGCTGTATTACGGCAGTGTATATTACCCCAAACAACTTTGTTTCCTTATAGATCCGTGTTAAATGGCTCATGTTCTTATAATACGCATTACTATAAATCTAGTGAATCAATTAACCTCTAATTTATTTTAAAAAATTACAAATGTCACTGAGATGTACCTTTTTCTTATTTTACGTAAATCGGTAAAATTATTCAATTCATTTCTTACGTATTGAATACTTTCTTGAAATAATCAAAAATTATTTTAAACAATTTATTTTACTATTGGTTACTATACTTATTTATTGAATACTTTTTATTTATTATATTTTAAACTTGTTTTTATTTATAATCCTTGGTAATGTTAATTGAAACGTCGGTTCACGTATATTTATAATTCAATTATATACTTTTTTTTCCCCTAGAATATGGTTTATCGATTGACGACGATAGAGATATGGTAGTCGGTACAATAGCATAATTTATAAGCATAAATATAGTCAAACTTATTTAATTTTTGGAATTGTATTATATGAACATTATTAATATGTACTAGGTATTTATTAAAAAAATGGTTATGATTAGGGATGGACATGAAATCCGAAGATCTGAATTTTCCGAATATCCGAGTTTCATTCTAATTCTTATCCAGATTTGCGAGATTATAGATTTTTTTTGTGACTTATTATGTGTATTTTATTTTATTATTATTAAAATTTAACAAAAATTAATATTATGTTTTATTAATTACAGTATACTTATCATAACTTTAACAGTTTTTATAAATTATAATTAGTTACCAAAACAAGTTAACTATCAAATTTATTTTATTTTTTACAGTGATATCATGACTAATCCAACTAACTTATCTTTACTACATAACCTTAGTTTAATGTTTGTGTATATAAAAATGAGTCATTGAAAAGCAAAATAGAATTGAATAATTCGCATAATCCGGATAGTCCATGAAACCCGAATATGATTATCACTACTAGTAGATATGTTTTATAAATTATGAATATCATTTATCATGGACGACGAAATATAATTATAATATACACCATAAATTAATTATAAATTAACATCGATTCATAATTGGTGTTCTCTAAAGTGAGTCCATGTGAAAATCGCGAAAATAAAATAGCGAAAATAAAAATCGCGAAATGTTTTAACAGTAAAAACATTAATAGCGAAAAGAAAGAAATTATTTTCGTTAGTGGGTATACCTTTATAATATAATAATACTAGATCAGCGGTTCCCAATCTTTTTAGTAGTGCGGACCACCAATTTCGTAGAAAATCTTTTAGGCCCACCAATAGTTATATATGTATAATGTGCATATACGTCAGTTATTACAATTTATTTATTAAAAAATAATTGTTTATGAAAAAAAAAAAAAAAAAACTTGAACCAAATTATTCAAGAGTTAATCAATTTAATGTAATTTTGGATTGTCCTCCACGAGAAAATCAATAGCTGGATTAAAAATGAAAAGTTTTAGCCTTAAATCACTCAAAGTTCAATTTATTCCTACATTTTTTTTTAAAAAAAATTAAAGTAGAAAAAGCTCGTTCACACAGATACACAGGTTGTCAAAATACAGCCCATCAAGTTTTTAAGTGAAATTTTAGAAATTGCTGGAAAGTCTTGCAGAATATTTAACTAAAATGGTAATAACGGTAGTTTTAAAAAACGATTTTAGAATCTGATCACATGAAAGTTCAATCAATGAATCTTCTTCACTTGCTGATATTTAATATTTTAAAAATGTATGTAAGTAATGTTAATATAATATGGTTTACGGTCCAGTACCACCTTTTCGCGGCCCATGGGTTGGGAACCGCTGTATTAGATAATCAATAAAGTAATTTTGTACTACTACATTTAGGATCACGTAATAAAGATAAGCCGTGGTTAAACCTAACCGCTGTCAAGCTTTATATATTATATATATTGTGATCATAACATAGTGTGATGATGTATTTTATATACTTACACAAATTTAGGAAAAATATCAAATTTAAATTTTATTTTATACAGTATTTTGATTTTAATGTTAATTAGTTAATGATTACTTATTATATTATAAAGATATATCCAGGTATATTTCTTACTTTCGCTATTAATGTTTTCGCTGTTAAAATATTTCGCGATTTTTATTTTCGCAATTTTTACTTCCGCGATATTTTTTTTCATGATTTTAACTGGCACCCCTCTAAAATAACAGTGAGCGAACCTGGTACTTTAGAGGCACAATCTGGTTAATATAAACTTGTCTACGGAAACTTAAAATATGTGAAAACTGATCAGTGGAAAATCCGGCTTACATGTGGGATATTGGAGACGTGGTTTTAATTGAGTGTTCGTTGTTCTAATATCAGTTGTTTGGGAATGGTAGGGTATACGTTAGATAAGATGATTATTTTTGAGGCATTAATTAGTCTGCGATTAGGAATTCCTATTTCGTTGACAAGAATAGAAGAATGAGTTTTTAGTATATTTTCCAATACAGATTGGCTGTTTAAAAACACACAAAATCTGTTATTTGAGATACTAGAAATAAATTGTATGTTTTTAGTGGTACAATGTTGCTGATTGTGGTGACAGATTCGATTTATTTAATATTATTGATGGAATTAAATACGATTGCTTGATTCATTTTACGTAATACTACATTAGAGGTTATTTCAGTGAATATTTGAGAATTACGTTATGATTGGTAGAAGTGAGCGTATCACTCGTATCTATATTAATGGGTGATTCGCCTATTGTTTTTAACTGTCTATTTAATCGGAGTAATTAAGACTACAAAAATAATCATATTACCTGAACGTTATATAACTAAGAGAAGATAAGAGTGCCAGATATGACTGCTATCTGTTCTAAATGCGGTGAACACGAACTGATTATCGATTATTATAAATATCAACTATATAATATTATAGTTTTATTAATTTTTTTTTTTTATTAAAAGAAAAAAATAAGTTATTATTGTAAATTTAAAATATAATACATTTTGTATTATATAAGTGTATTTTGAATGTTTTGTGATATTTTCAAGTTTAAAGATTATATAAATATATCGTATTTTATGTTCATGCAATTAAAGAAAAAAAGTAACATTGTTAACATTATATTTGGTTAAGTTACATTGTTAACAAGTATGTTAACCAATAATTAGTGGTCAATTATGACACTGAATACTTTTCTTAACTATTTGTGGTGAGACCTAATAACAGTAACAATGTATTGAGTTAATTTATTTATTCCATTAAGCTAACAAACATATTTAATTTAATTTTGAATAATTCATTTGCCGTTCTCTCCATAAACAAAACATTACTTTATGTAGTAGATGTATGAACTATAAATAATACAGTTGATTTAAAAACTAATTTAAAATAAAAAAAAAAAAAGTTACAATTTTTTATTTGATTTGAAAGTATTTTGCTATAGTAAATAAATGAATTATTGAATTGAATTAAAATTAATTTAAAATAAACATTTTAAAGATGAATAAATGTGGCGATTTTTTTTACGCCACCAAGTACCTTATATTAAAAGAAGTAGGTACATAAAGTATACTATTCATCCAAGAAGTGCAATTCACGTTATTCATAAATTAATGAATTTTATTTGCTAGATATTAGATACCCATTGAATAGATAATATAAAATATGGTAATGCCAATATTAATGAATCAACAATGAAGGAATATTAGTAAAATTATGTTTTAGTTAGTTATTTCTTTAGATTTTGCCGTTACATATTTTTGAATAAATATAGATACTATACCACGTGTCCCTTGAATAAATAAATACCTATTGGGTTATTTCTTGACATAATGAAGACAATCAAATTTTGTTTTTTTATTGCCTCCCAGGGATAAAGACTTCAAATATTTGTATATTATTATACCTTTGTGTTTTGGTAAAATATCTAATAAATAACTTTTTATTTTATTATTTTCAAAAATTTGAATCTCATCCCAATTTAAATCTCCCAATTGAGGTAGCTGTAGATGTTAATTTTGGGTAAAATTTGTAATTATTGTCGAAGTAACTCAAATGAACTGAGTGCCTATGTGGGCAGACTGCCATATTTTTGAGGCGTTTTTATGTTGTGGTAATGTGTGGTTTTGATTATATTTTGTTTGTTCTTAAATAGATTCAATAATATTCTAATATTACAGATTATAATTTTCTAAATTATTACACAGTACTTTAAATTATTTAAGTTTAAGTATTGTTATTGGTAGCAGTGATGTCCTAGACGTACTTTTCGGGTGAAGCAAAATATTATTACACCCACCTACCTCTCAAAAAACTCAAAATTAAATTATTTTTTTTTATTATTTGTGCATATTATTGGTACTATATAAATAATAAGAAGCATGAATAATATAACAATATCATTATGAATATTTTTTATTTTACATATGTAAAAATGAATCTCTATTTACCTTGATCACGGCATCACGCGTGAACAACTGGACTGATTTTGCTATTTTTTTTTTTTTTTTTTGTATTTGTTATTGTCAGAAGATTATTATGGAAGAAAGTTGCGTAAACATAAGTTTAAAGTATAAAATTGGATATAAAATAAAATTAAAATAAATAAATTAATTAATTAATAACAATACCAACTTGCAACTTTTTGAGAAATTCTGCGATGGCCAAAGTGTTGTAGCAGAGTAAGTTAATAATTTGGGATGAGTGCACTATGGCACACAAAAAATCTTTGGAAGCATTAGACTGCAGGTTGCAAGATTTACGAAAAAACCAAAACCGTTTTAGTGGTGCAATGATTTTATCGGCGGTGATTTTCGCTTAACACTACCATTAATATCACGATCAATGCCAGCCAATGAACTTAACGCATGTTTAAAGTCATCCATTTTATGAAAAGACGTTAAAATGCTCAAATTAAATATGAACATGCTAATCGAATTGCATAACAACCAATCTGGGGAAGTTTTTTCCAAACAATTGTTCGATATTGGTAATGTTAAACTACCTATTAACTCATCGTCTGGCTACATCATATTTCTAACCAATTTTTATCATTATACTGATACTAAGACCGAACTTATTGAGAAGGTTTTCTAAAACATTGCTTAAAATTTCAAAGATCATGGTTGATCGAAAGAGTTATATTAGCTGCAAAAAACGTTGATATTAACGAAATTAATTTTCAGATTCAAAATAAGATAGATGGCGAATTAATGACATACAAATCGATTGATTCCGTTACTAATGTTGATATTATCAATTATTTAATGAAGTTTTTAAATTCGCTGGAATTGCCTAGATTACCACCTCATAATCTGAAATTGAAAATCAGATCGATAATTATTATGTTGCGAAATATAAACCAGCACGTCTTTGTAATGGCATCCGACTTCCGGTGAAGAAATTAATGAATAACGTCATCGAAGCCACAATTTTGAAAGGGAATTATAAAGGCGAAGACGTTTTGATTCCGAACGACATGCTATTCGACTTTAAACGGTTGCAATTTCCAGTGCGGCTAGCATTTGCAATGTCGATAAATAAATCTTATGGGCAGTCGCTAAGTGTTTGTGGCATCAATCTCGAAAATCCATGTTTTTCACTTGGCCAGTTATATGTCGCCTGTTCCCGTGTCGGAATACCAACAAAAATATTTATATACGCGCAAGAACAAAAAAAAACTAAGAATGCTGTATATCATAAAGCATTAGAATAATAAACATTTTTATTTTAAATATTTTTTTTTATTAATTATACCAATTCGAATCTAATATTTATAATTAAGTTAGGACAACGTCTGTCGGGTCAGATAGTTTACAATAATAATAATTAATATGTCTCAAGATTATTATTTTAACTAACACGGTACATTACCCATCGACTCTTTATTTTTTAAGTGTAGAAGCTACTCCTAGCTATAGGGTTGATTGTCATTGATTAATCTTCGTCTTGGTCGATCTTCGATATATTGATTTTGAATCATAGTAATTTGGTATATATTAATTGGTATATATACAAACACGGTATATATTTATAATATGTAAATCTGTCTATTAAATGTCTGCCATCGACTGTTTTTAACTGTAAGATCATTCGAGTACATAGTATAGAAATATTGAGTATTATAGTGTATAACAATCTTACTTGACGAGCGCTGTACTTTTTCAAAAAGTAAATGTTTTCTCCAAACGATCTAAACAATTCATAAGTATTCAGAGCACGACGAATAATTTCGTGAGGGTAAACAAGTTTTTGTTGTCCGAATTTTTTTTAATTCTCTTAAACTGTATGTATTACAAAATATATTTAATATTTTCTTGCTTTTACTGCCAGTAAGGTTCCGTTCGTTCTACCCTTTTAGCGGTCCTCTGTGAGCACAACAACAAAAGCGCATACGGTTAAATCGGTCAAAGAATAGAGTTACGCACAAAGCGTCCATAATATATACGTTACCGTTTTACAACGATGCCGCGGCAAAAGGAAGGTTGGCGGCGGCCGCATCGACGGCAGAGGGCAAAACGATTCTTCGTAATATTCCGTATTGTTAATGATCGTAATAATTTATCAGATTCACGCGTTGTGCCGGGTTGCGCGCTGCTGACCCTTTGCGCGCGTAAGCTTATTGTTACCGACCGAACAGATCGCGAAGAAATCCCACGTTGCGTGGTAGATGGTGAACGCGTGGACCACCACTGCAACGCTTGACGTGCAGCAAAAGTTCGTGTCAGAATCCCTCTAGTAAGTTCAACCCTTTCCCAAAATGTGTGTACCACCCGGTATCGTTCTCTCTCTCTCTCTCTTTTTACCGATTGGTAAAACGTTTTCCACGTATCGCCATTGCACACAAACACACACACACTTACTACCCTTAATCACAGGCGCATTATATAACCACTTCATTTCGCCTACGTTAGCGGTTTTGTTCCGATCTCATGGAATTTTCGAATCGTCATTATTCATGCGTACTACGCACAGTTGCGTTGCTGTTGCCCGCCGCCGCCGTCGTAAAGAAGCTTTGAAACTATTAATCCCTTCTTCACTCGTTACCGTCATTATATATATATATATAATATACCACCACTGTTGCCGATGACGACGACAAGGTCAGTCCAAAAACGAGAACTACACTCACCTATTTCTTTGGCCACGTTGTACAAAACTGTCCTCGATTGAAATTTATTCGTTGAGTCCTCATACGCATTACATGTTTAACCGCTGAATGTGCACTTCAAGTATGTGTGTTTGAATGCGAGTATGTGTTTACCAATGTAATTTGAGGTGAAGAACACTTGGATATATATTTATAATATATTATATATATACATCAGAACGACTGTCGTCTCAAATCTGAGATCTGAGATTTATTATGGCCCGTTAAATGTTGTAAAATTTTTAGTTATTTATGAATTTATTTTTCTTCTTCTTCGCCTTTCTCCCTAATATTTGGGGTTGGCCATTAACCTCCATTCTTTTAATTATGTATGAATAGATCAAAGAATATTTTGAAAATTACATCATCTATAGCAAATGGTGGTATAAGAATTCAGTAAAAATTCCAAATCCCTATAGTTATTATTTTTGTAAATAAAAATTAAATTTCTTAGAGAACGAGTATGCTTTAAATTTTGCAACTTTTTCATAAATTTTTGTCAGTTTTTCGCGATTATAAGGAAAACTTTTGGGGAATATATGAAATTACTTCTATTAAAGTTTTAACCAGACAATATTTCTTACCAGAAGTATTTTATGATTACAATTACCGAAGAGTTCAAGACGAAATCGTGTAAACAGACACAAAAAAGAAAATAGCATATGAAAAAATTATAAATAGGCGATTATTTGTGGCGAAGGTTCGAATCTCGGTTGAAAATAATGATTTTTGCAATTTTTTCTCCTTTTTTTTCAATTATTCTGAAAACTATTGAGAAATTCAAAACCTAAAATACAAAATATATACATCATAAGAGGAAAATATTTTAAAAAATCATGATTATGTGTATTGTTAATAAGATTTAACTATTTACTTGGGATATAAATGGTGATTTTATTACATTTAAATTTACTTTAAAAAACACATTTTATTATTCTTATAAATAATTTCTATATTTCTTAAAAAATTACTGGGCTATGTGGTTTTTTTAAATTTGGTTTATTTTTAGTTTTCCTATGTTCTGTGAACATCTAAAAAGCAACATTTTTCCAATTTTAAAAAAAAAAAGTTTCTCTAAGTCCATTCCTCTAAAAGTCACTTGACCTTTGTGAAAATGGTATAAATAATACGATAAATAATTGAATCCAAATTGAGTCACTATACTTTATGCTAATGACCAAATTCTAATGACCCTTCAATGTATTCTATAAACAGAAAAATACTAACATTTTACGTGGTCGTTCTACCTACTTAACAAGCTCTCATCTAAAAAGAACCTTCTCTGTCACCTGCACTCTTCATTACTTTTTTAACACATAAACTACCAATTATGTAACCTTTCCATGAACTTTTCCTTAGATAAATTTTCCAACTATAAGGTCTTCTACTAAAATCACAGATCATAAATATATTCAACATTTAAAATCTATAACCCTCTATAATTATCATATTATTATTATCATTATAATAATTGTATCTATCTAATTATATTATACAGAATGAGTATCATTATTCTTCTAGTCTACAATGTGGGGAGAATATAAAGCAAATATTTCAACGGGTGTATCCTGAACGATATGAATTCTTTAATCGCAGAAGTTACATACCTATTTTTATTCTCAGAAATCTAAAAAGAAAAAAAAGGTTAAAATGACGAAGGTATTATTCAGTACTAATATAAAAAGTTATTTTGTACTTTAAAATAATTAAATTATTTCATAATTCCTTTGGAGGATTATTTAATAAAATAAATAATAAATAAAATAAAAGAATAATTGCATTCACTTTTTTTTTATTATTTATTTTTTTTTTTTTTTGTAATACGAGTATATTGTTTTCTTATAAATGATGTAGTTTAACAATTATGCATTTGTTTATATAATATAGAGTTGCACTACAGTAAAAGAAAAATAACATTGATCATGTTGCTAAATTAATGGAATTTTAATGAATGGATCATTTATTTTTATTTAATGTAGTTATTATTATAACCAAAACTCTTTCAATATAATTGTATGTTGAGACATATATAATTCGTCTTTTAATTTTAAATAATTAATTTAACGAATTTCAACTATATGTAAGAATAAATTTGGTAATTTTTCATTAAGCTAAAATGCTTACTGTAATGTAAGTGATTCATTTATTGTGCTTACATCAAACTATTGGTTGTTAATAAGACAATAATCGAACTAAATTATTTTTGATATACACTTCGAAAGGTACAGATGCATTCTATTAAATGGATAATGTTAAAAAAGGGTTTAAAAAATACGTTCTCAATTTAATCTGTACATTCCAGTTGTATATAATGATACAATTTCCATTGAGTTAATAAAGGCTAAATTGTTTGAAATTAAAACTAAATACATTTACCAAAAACACCTTCAAAAATACAAGTTTATATTATAATATATATTATATATTATACATACTATATTATATATATACACATATATATATGTATGTATCTACCCTTGTAATGGACGTAGTAAAGGAATCTATTGCAGTGGAGTGAGTTATTGTTTGAACAGCTACTTCTTCTCCCGAAGTTTTAAATATCGTTTACGATAGTAATTTTATGATTATTTGCCAGATAAATATAATATAAGTAATATAGCCGGATTACTGGACGTACTGGATTATTGAACTGTTAGATTACCGATATTCTACTGAACATATAAGTAAATATAGTATATGTATTTTATAGCATATAATGTTCAATAATTAAAAACATATTTATCATTCATAAAAATAAATTAAAATAAGTATCAGAATAAATACCTATTTTAAATATTAAAATATATTTTAGAATTTTATTTAATATTTTTAACGTGAAAAACCATGCAATTATCTTATCAGGTAGTATTTAGCAATATTAAAATGATTGTTATTAATTTCATAAAGTATTTTCAAATATATTTCAAATTTATTATGAAAAACGTTAATCATAAATAATTTAGTAGCTTAAAATCTCGATGTTTAATTTTTATTCAATAAAGTATAAGTAATAAATACAATAATGTGGTCGAATGCTTGATTTTAAATGTTGAGATTAATTTTTGGTTCTAATTATAACCATACCCGAAGAGTGCCATAAAATCATGATTTATTCAAATAACAGAATATAGATTCAATACATTGAAGTACATTTTTAGCACTTAACAATATTTCAAAATAGATTTAGTCGAAACAACACTTTTACGGATTTACTTTATTGTTAATATAAGAAACTCGAATTTTGGAAAAATCATATATTTTAATTTCTCTCCTGCAAATACAAGTTGTTGTAATTGGGCTGTGTTAAAATAATAATAAAAAAAAAATACCATAACTATCGTTATTTTCTTAAATATAAATTTATATACTCACTGTCGCTTTTAATACACTATAAAAAATTACTCGAGTTCACCTTTATGTTCAATAATTACTTATACAAATTAAAAGGAAACATTTGAATTCTTTAATTGCAAAATATTGCTATGATAATTATACATTATATTCGTTGGGTGAAATCGATTTCATTCGACCTCTTTTACAATTCACTAATATCTTTTCTTTCGGCAGAACGTGGAAAGTATAAATTACAGTTTACTGTGAAGTTTAATCGTTAGCAATAAAAATTGTTGGGTTCCCGCTATGTGTGTATGGGTATCTGTATATTAGTGTACATAATACGAATTTAAAGGCAGGTCTACAGTTTAATTGAATTATTTCAGATATGGTTTTTTAAAGAAGTTTGGTACTGTGAAAATAAACTAATATACTAAAATACGTACACACTTGACTTCTAATTTATTCATTTGTATAAATCCATTTTAACCGTTCCAACTACAGGAATTACAAAATATTTATACTTTTTTAATAGAAATACGTAAATACGTACCCAAAAACTAGAAACTAATCAGATCAAAATATAATATATAAAAAAATATTTTTATATTCTATAAAAATAAAGAATATCTAAAAAATAAATGGATAGTTAAATAAGATTCATTTATAATATAATAATATATATGTGATTCATATAAAATCTATTTATATATATATATATAGATTATATCTATATAGAATCACATTTCAATCAAAAACTTCCGTGTGTTTTGATTTTCAATAAGATACAAAAATTCACATTACGTACTAGTTAGTCATGTCAATATCAATATAACTTGCATCAGTTATTTTAATTTTGTAACATAATAAAATCGACTATAGCTACTTATTAAATCTTCTTTATAATAAAAAGCTCACATTCATTCAAGGCCGTAACTGGGGGGATCCAGGGGTCTGGACCCTCCCCGAAATTTTCAAAAGTAGTAACATTTTAGCAATGAATATAGTTTATTAACTATAAATTGCATTAAATAATAATGTTAACCCCCCCTCCCCTCGAAATTTTTTTCTAGTTACGGCCTTGCATTCATTACAGTATAAATATTTATTGGTTGTAGGGTATGGTATGATTTTTTATTATAGAGGAAGTAATCTATAACTTTCTTAAAAACTTAATTAGGAGTGCTTGTTAAGATGCATTGTATTTAAGTTTATTTGTAACATGTTTTGATAGACCCAGTTTTTTTTTGAATTATAAGAAAATTAAGGCATTCTTAAAACATTGATTATTGAGATGATTGCTTCGCAGTTGAGAATCTGTCTGTACTTCGTTTGTTCTGTAAAATGTACCAAACCTTTTTTTTTCTACGTTTAAATTTTCAATTCTATTACTACAATTTTATTACTGAAATTTTATGTTTGATATTTACAAAAATTCAATAGATATCAGTTGAATTTTTAAATTTGATTTATATTTAATACATATTATTAATATACATCCGTAATAGTTCTAGACTAGTTGTTAAAAATAAAAGTGAATTTTGCTTATTTTCTTATCAATAGGTAAATATAACAAGCAATTAATTATATTCTAAAATTATAGATTGAAAAACGATAAGTACATTATTCAATTACAAAAATATAATATATTTCTAAAGACTAATATATTAAATTAAATTAATTTAAATTATAACATCTTTTCTTAATACTGAACGATTTATTGTTGCAATTTGTATTATTTTATTTCCTATCACATTTTATTTTTGGTTATTTTTCTTCGTTATGTTTTTAATAATATTTAAGTAATAAGACTTAAATTTAAGTAGTTTATTAATTAATCTTTGAGAATAAATGGTTAGTATTTGATTTTTTTTTTTTTTCATAACTCTTGTTATGCATCTAATAATATTAATTTAATTTAATTGAAAATGAAGGAATACGTAAAATAAAAATTAATATAATTTTTAACAATAAAATAATGATAATTAAAAAAACTATTATAAAATTATTTTATATGGCAGAACTGATTTTCCTTCCTTTGACTATCTAAATAAGTATAATAAATTCAATTGTTTATAATTACGAACATAATTACTTGAAATTATGTGAATTACGGTTTCGCCTTAAAAATAAATGCTTATCTTTATGCTAGGTTAGATAAATATAGGTAAATAAAAAAATCATTGTTTTGATAAATCCCATTATTAATCATACAATATTTGTTTTTTGATATTAAGAGGAACCAACAAACGCCTTTTTTACTTCATTTTACTTTTTTTTTTTCGTATCATCCATGAAATATATTTAAAAAAACTTTGGTTCTTCTATATTACTGGATAATAGAGAATCAGCAAAATGGTAAATTTGATTTTAAATTTAAAATGTCTTTTAACCTTTAAATTCCTATCAATTTTTAATTTTCATAAATAGCTAACTTTTTGTTTAATATACAGAGTGTAAATACTACAAAAAATTACATTTTTAAGTATGTAAATAGCATAACTAAGGGTTTTTAAAATTTTAAGTATGAAGTAATTAAACTCATAAAGTAAACATGCTGTAATAAATAATGAGAGTTTTTGATAAAAAATACAAGCAATCATGTTGATATTATAATTACTTTAGCTGGATGTTCATTGAATGTTTTTACTTTAAATCGGTGGTTAAGATAACGTAAATAACGGTAAAAAATTGCAATATAATATTAAATAAAATAGTTTTTGATTTTTCTAATTCTTAAGTATTCATTTATTTTTAATGAAAGTAATCATTTACACTGATTCCAAAATATTATGGTTTTTTTTCCCAAGATTATGAATTATAACTATTTATATATAAAATAACAGATAACAATAACAATAATATTAAATGTAAACATTATTAAAAATTTGTTACAAAAAATAATGATAATTTTCAATAACCTAGTTTACTTTTTTCTCAAATAAATGATTAAAATGAACATTGTTGTCAAAGGTAATACGTTATTATTACTCTTATTTTATGGAAAGAAAACCTGCCACACGTACAGTACGTAATTATTTTGGTAATAAATATTGTAATAAATTGATAAAAATCATAAGAATATATTGAACACCAATATTGTATCACATATTATGATATTTTATCGTTTTATTATCTATATCCATGAAAATTGTATCTTTATAGAAAAATAAAGTAGAAAATAATAGATATCATATATATATATATATAAGAACCATATGTGATCTAGATATCCCTATATTATTGTAAATCGTTGCAATATTTGATCAGCAATATTTCGCGAAAAGATTAATCCGATTATTTTAAACTTTAATCTGCTCCATATCTACTAATTCGACGAAGTATGGTCGAAAATTATAAATACTGCCCATGTGCCAATTTAATACCATAATGTATAATATATTCAGCAAAAATTAAGGATTCTACGTTTGAAAAAAATAAAAATTAAATCAAAACTTGTTACTTTATTCGTTGCAATCTGTTACTGCTCGGCCGTCCGTTCCACTTTATTTTATTTATTTATTTATTTTTTTTTTGTCCGCAGGCAATGGAATTATGGTCGTGATTTTTTCCCTATCCTTACACTTGTTGTGTGGGATACCGAAATTATTGTCGATCTCGTAAAAAACTACTCTGAAAGCGCGCGTACGCGAACGGCATGGCCTATATATAGTTACAGATGAGGCTAAAACGAACAGGGGCGTGATCTAGGTGGGGAGAAGGAGTGTTTGTAGGGTTCAAGAGGAGAAACACATAACAAATTAATGGTTGGTTTTACGCACGTTTACGTTCTCCCGCGGGATGTTACGCATTTTCACTGTTATTTCTGGTCTAAAAATCGAGATATATGTGTGGAAACAGGCCCACGGTACATGGGATAGGATATGCGAACAAGGCACGTGTGACCGGTGGAGAGGATTTGAAGTATGGAGAGCACCGTTTGCGCAAGCGTGTTTGAGAGGAGAGGAAAAAATACATTTTTGAACCGTCCCGATGTGATAGTGACAAATGACGCTATGTGGATATGGGTTGTTTTTTGCTCTACATTTTATATCTCTCTCATTCTCACTTTCGAACTCCTCGTTTATTCCATCCTCTCTCACTCTTTTCGTTCTTCTACCTCTTCTCCTTTTATCCGTCTGTACCCTTCTTCTTTAACAGTCTCTCTTATTCATTCTCGTGTGTATGTGTGTTTGTGTGTGTGTGTGTGTGTGTGTGTGTGTGTGTGTGTGTGTGTGTGTAAGTGTTCATCGTTGACGGCTGAAGTTTTGGTGAAAAATCTAGTGTAATTGGCAATCAGTCTGATACACTGAATTTCATGCCAGTTCGGCTCACCTGTAACAAATTCACCCGAATCTATACACTTGTATAATTTTTTTGAACAATGGTTTTTTATCACAAATTGTTACCATCCAACGGCTTACTCAAATAATTATTTATTGTATACAAAAACATGTGTATTATTATGTGCACAGATACAAATAGATAAACAGCTTCCCACTGAGTAAATTTTCGTCCCAATAATGTTTATAGGATGTTTTGCTAAAACACGGAACATCACAAATTTCGTTTCTTATACGTATAAATAAAATCTTCAATACCGTATTTGTACCACAATGATATGTTTTATAAAACGTTTAATCGACATGGTTTGTAGCGTTTCTACGATATTTATTTATGTGTATAGAGACGAAAATATTCTCCTAGTTCATAATCAACGCAGAGCCGAACATATTAGAGTTATCGCCTTGAAATGTTGAGGATAGATTGATATTATATTTTCACCGTACACTAAGAAAAGATTTTCGAAACTTTGATTTAAAGGGGTTGAAAATATGTATCTACATATTGTGCATTTGTATAATAAATTATTAAACAATGATATTAGAGGCTGATACCATTCGGTGCACGTGTTCGGGGTAATTATATTTTTTATTATTTTTATTAATTTTATTAATGTTACCTTATCCGTAAATTACTTTACGTATTTTTAATATTATTAACGAAATATATTTTAGACAATTCCGTTCGATCGCACGAAATACGTCTTACGCCCGTTAATTTTATAATCATTTTATTTTTATAAATAAAAATTCATAATCAACGCATAGCCCAACCTGTTGTTGTATAAAGTACGACACGCGCCTGCTGAAAGATTAAGCGTTTATAAATCGTGAGCCTTTAGCTGTACATTATGTATACATTAAAAAAAAAAAAAAAATGCCATCTATTGAAGACATTTTTATCAATGTATTATTGACATCTCAAATAGTTATACCAATTATCAGTGACAGTGCCTGTCTTTTCCGTTAAATTTCATTTAATTTGTTTAATACTTAAGAAAGATGACAGGAAATCCGAAATACAATTGTTTCGTATGTCTCTGATAATTGGAATATCTTTATTATTATGTCTTATAATTCAAATGGTGACAACTTTTCTACAGCTGAGGATTATGTTCGTGAAATGATAAATCTTACTGTCTATGTTGGTTATTACGAATTGGTTGCAGCTGGCAATATTTTCTCATTTTGATTTGAAATTTATAATATAATAATAATCTTTATGCTAAATTTGGTTTTTTTTGGTATCTACATAAATTTCCAGTAAAAAAATTGTGCTTAACTGGAAATATTAATAGTGACCATTTCGAAGTTTATGTATCTATTTCTAATATTCTTAATATTACAAGAAATGTAAATTCTATTTCAGAGGGTAATTTTCCTATTTCTAATAATGTTAGTGTCACAGAAAATTTAATTTAAGGTAAAAGTAAGAAGCGTCGCTGTGCTAAATGTACAAATACAATTCAAAGCAGCCAAGTTAAGGAAGTAATAAAATAGTGTGAAGCAACCAATCCTCAAGGCATTCATGAAGCAGTAAAAAAATATTAAGAAAAATTGAGAAATAGAGAATTATAAAACCTTCAAGAGCGTAATAATGTGGAGATTCGGACTAAAAACTGTTTGCGCAAATGAAAAATTAAGAAATAACTGGTCTGACATAAAATTCTACAGTTGATTATAAAAATAAAATTTGCACTATGAATAAAATTTTTTTAACGCTCTCAGGTGGAAAGGTGAAACATCTGACATGTGCTATATAGGTAAAATATAACTCAATACCTTGCAAATGCTACCAGAACTATTACACAGTGTACTTGAAAGAAATTATCATGATTACGATCACATCATTAACCGTACTAGAAAGTATAATGGTTGTTTTCAAATGACATCATTTGGTGCTAAACAAATTTTTGAAGATGGTTCTATGCCAACTTTTAAAGTTCAAGGCCAAGTCTACCACTTGTATGGCAGTTTGATTCCAAATACTCAGGAAAACCTACACTATTTACAAATATATTTTGATGGCGAAGATGAAAAATAAGTTCGACTTAGATGCTCTCATTATTCAGAAGTTAAACGAGCATTAGTCAAACAGTTAAAAAATATGCTGCATATTGAAAATAAGTATATTCGAGATTTAAGAATCACAATAGATTATGCAATTTCTTATGCTGTTGTTATTTTTTATTAAAATACGACATTTTTCAAAATAATAACATATGTTAACAACAGACGAGAAAATTATCAAAATTATAACATAATAATTAATTTATAGTGTATAAAAAACACTTCAAACGGATATTTTTTTTTTCATTTATTTTGCTTTTGTAAACAAATAATTAATTGGCATGATTAATGACGACACAATGGCAACAGGCGTGATATAAAACCGGGTCGGGTGGTCGTATATATAAGTAACAAGACGAAACAAAATCACTTGATTAGGTATTAAAAATAACCTGATGTAATATTTTAGAAAGCAAATTGGGATAATTTTCATCTCCTTTTTCATAATTATGGACAACTCTACCGAATGTTATAGTTACATTCAATGTTATAAAATGTAAATTGAATACTGCAATAGTTGGATGTTATAAATAATTATGATTAGTATTATTAGTTTTAATAATTTTAAATCGTACATTGCAAAAAGATAAAATTTTATAAGCTCTAGAAACATATTAAATATATACTAAAAAAAAAATTACAATATAAAAGCTCTATGACAATTGTTCCACATGACTATGAAATGTTTCAAATATAACTTACGAGAACAAGTTATAGTATACTCTGTTAAGATATTAGAAACATAAAATGCTGAGTGAAGTAGTGAATGAACTCTTTACATATATAAATACATAAGTTTTTCGAAAAATTACAACTTATGTTCCAAAAAAAAAAAAAAGTGTAATTATTCAATATTTTTATAATCTCGAAGATACGAGTATCTATTTATCTTTATTTAAATTCATTGCGCATATAACATTTTAATCTAAATTACAACTTATTTATCAGTTGTAACAGATATCTATAATTGAAAATATATCGTTGCGCAACACTTATAATTCCTCATTTATGAAAAGCTCGAGATAAAATAGGACAAGAGTTTCAAATGGAAAATGATAAGTTAAGAAAATTTGAAATTGTATACAAACAAATTTAGACACTATTTTTCTACAACGGTTTAAAAATCAAAGAAATGTATTCCAATTACTGAATATTTTTAATACAAAATAAACTTACAATAGTCAAAAATAATAATTAAATAGTTAAAAAATATTTTATGTTTATATTTTATGTCATTATAAATGGCCCTACTTTATATATAAATATATTCATCATTATGTTATGTTATTTATTTTCTATCACATGCTTATTATGTTCATTGAATTACAACCTTATTTAAATGATGATATTTTATTAATATTTTTCTTTTAATAACAAATTATATCGCTTGTGTAGTATAGAATGCTTATGTGGTTGTCTTGATCAATTGGTTAAGGTAGCTGTGCTTAAGTGCATGGTTACCAGTTCGAACAGGGCTAACCACGGTTGTGTTGCTTTCCGGGCGGGATAACAATCTCGAGAAAAGAAACTGTCTCCATCCCCAAACCATCAACCAACTAAACGTGTTCATGTGTTTCACCAATCATCCAAAAGCAACATTAAAGGGATTAATAACCCCGATGTTAAATATAAATATGTCTTCTACGGGAAAACCGTTTAGTTATGAATGGAACTAAGATTGAAAAAAGAAACTAATTATGTTGATAGTTTTTGGAATTTTAAAAATATTAAGTCATGTAAATATATTTATATGTCTGGGTATGTCATTTGAAGTATTCGGCGTTTCTTGATGGCGATTGATTTCCGAACGAGTTAACTAAGGAAATTACATTATTTTAGTTCAATTTAACTACAATTTAAATTTATTTTCATTAAATAAGAAATGTTATAATAATAATAAATTATAATTTTGATGTATTTTATATTTTATATTTTATTTCAGAAATATAATTATTATAAAACTAATTAGTCCTATTGTTTGTATATACTTTTATTGTAAAATGTACTTTTTATCTCTAAAAACTTTCTTCCCTGAACTCTTTCCATATTATACTCGTACTTTTAAACATCTTCTTTATTTGCGCTTATCATTTATTCTTAAAAAATAATTTTTTTATCATATTTTAAATTAACTATCTACATGAAAACACTTGCGTTTATGAAAAATAACAAATAATGCAATACACATAATTAATGAAAATATACTTTATACTATATTTTGTATTAAAAAAAAAAACAAAAAAAAATGGTATTTTTAAGTAAGTAGATTGAATTTTTGATCACATATGCAGTGGTCATAGCTTACCTGTAGTGTTCTGATAGAAAAACATTTATGGCAAGATAAAAAAAAATTCAAAAAATTGTTTAGATTGAGTTGGGATAAATTTAAATATATACTAAACTGTACATTTCGACATTTTTATCACGCTTCAGGTTCTCGGGTGGGTCGGCTTGTGCATCTTAACTGCTCTCAGAGTAGCTGTTATCTTCTTATCATAAGAATCGGTTACATTTAAAAACAAGTCAAGTACCTGTGCTGCCAAAATTAAATCGCATCGTATCAGCCGCGAATCTCTAGATGCGTACATAGGATCACAACTTTACTATAAATAAATAATCGAACAAAAAAAACTCCTTAAATTTGGAGTTTTTGTGTTGTGAGTAGGTATAACGATATTTTGGTAATCTAAAAATACATCTGGGACTCCTTTGCTTCTTACATATTTTACACGCAAGTGATAATTGTTTTCATTTTGAAAATTAAATTTGTGTATTTCTAAAAAACACATTAAAATCAGTCTTTACTTATTTATTCTCCCAAATTTTATTAAACGCTTACACCCGACTGGTGTAAGAAGAATATAAATTGTATCACAGAAATATTTGCAATAAGTCTAATTTTAAAATGATTGAAAAAATCATATCAAATACTGTTAACTATACATTAAGAAATTATAATGAGTTGTATAAGTTTCTTTGCAAATCATATAAAATATATGAATGTTTATTTATTTTTTCTTATTAATATGAAATTTATTCATGACAAAAATTAAAACTAAACATTTTTAAGAATCGTGACGAACACTCAATAATGTAAATATTTACATTATATAATTTATTTTAATATTTTTCTAGAGTACATTGGCGCAACCAGGATTTTTTCAAGGAGGTGGTTGTTCACCAGTGGTATAATGTATACACCTGTACAATTATTTTTTAAAAGCTAATAATTAAAGAATTTCGAATCTATAATATTTAATATTTATTTAATTATCTTATTCAAACCTATCACTGTAATTATTTCTATGCTTGGCGTTTATTCGATAGACTGAAAATTATAACCAACATTTATTTTTAGGTATAAATCACATATATATGTATATATTAGCAATCACGTCAAATACAAAGACATTTTAGAAAGTTATACAATATTACTATTATACTAATTTTGTTTTTAATATTACCTAACTCTTTAATGACGTAATTTATAGGAACTGCAATTGTACAGTGAATATTTAACGTTACTAATCCATACTGGCTGATATTGAGCTTCTAAGAAATGTTTTCAGTATTTTAAAAGCGTTTTAAGCAAGAAAGTCGGTTAGCATGTTTTTTCATTTTATTTGTTCGACGGTGACAATAAAATTCGAACAACTGAACTGATATAATAACACTTAAGCACAATCAGTCAAAAAAAATATTGTATTATCCATCTTTCGACAACGATAAATCGAAAATATTAGGTATTAGGTACTCACTTGTGTGGCATTTCTAGGAGACAAGTGTACTGTCGATTTTTTGGAAAAAAAATAAAAAAGTTACACATTTTTTATTATTATTATCATCATATTAATATAATTGTTTATATGGTTGTAATAATATATTTATTTTCATGATAATTGATGATACATTTCAGAATTTGTTCTATATACTTTTTGAATGAAAGTCATTGTGTATATTTATAAGTTATAAAACATAATATAATTCAAATGTCATTATAATATTACAATATATATATATTGATCTAATAAACCTTAAGAATAAAATATGAGAGCAGTCGAACGTTATTCATTTTAAAAAAAATGTTCGACAGTCATCGAATACAATTTTTATAAATTTAAGGGGGGTATTCAGATATCTAAAATACCCCCGTTATTTGCGCCATTGCTAGATTATGATGAAAATATGAATCTATAAAATATGACACTGAATTTTAAGATTTTTAAGTAGTTTTATAAAACTTATGATGTGTACATATTTTAATTATATTATATACATTTTTAATTTTGAACCAGGATTGGATTTACTTTTATTAATGTTTTGGTTTAAGGTAAAGGCATTGCAATTTTTTGACAGTTTATTTTTTGTTTAATCTGTACATTATTTGAAACGCCTAAGAATTAAATAATATAAAACTACTTTTAAAATAATTTCTTCTATAAATTAATAAGAAATCGTAAGACAACACTCGATAAAATTGACATTATTAAGATATTTTATTTTATAAAATAAGAACTTATTACCTATTATGTAACTTGTAAGTATGTTAGTTTGTCTTAAATTAAACTAATAAACATCGTATACGACTAAAAAATTCAACACACCACCAAACATCCCATGTATTATTAAATTGTGTTTAAGAAAACTGATGTATCCATTAATCTTCAATTTGTGTAAACACTTATTGTTGAGGTCGGACACTTAAAAAGGGCCGTTGTTATTTTTGGCAATGCGACTGAAGTCTTTTTCTTTTGCCTACTTTTTTTTCTTAACCAGGTTAGTTTGAAATTACTCAGACATTTCTGCGTTCGCCACTTGAATATCGCGCGTGTATAAGCACTAACTACATAACATTGTTAACGCGTGTTATTGTGTAAGACACTTATATATAGTGTTAAAATTTATAACTCAAACGCCGCGCTTATAATGCAATGTTCTCGACGTTGCAGTACATTATGATATGCTCCGAGTTAACACTCACTTTGTTTGGTTTCGTGGTGTTTATATTTTAAAATAATTTTTCCTTTCGAATAAATTACTAGAAATGTCCCCCTGGGTATTACAGATACTGTACTGTATACCACTAAGCTTCAGAAATAATTAAGGTAGCTTCGCCTAAATAATCATACCGGATAATTGTTACCGTAAACTTTTCACCGGGTTAACTAATTTTGTGATGGATTATTTTTTTTTGCGGCGTCATACTTATCTGACAAGAAGATTATGTAAATTTTTCAGCTAATCGATTTTATTTTTGTGTAAAAAAAGAAAACACTTCTATAGTTCTTATGCTTTTTTTCGTATATTTCAGTTATACTACTTTCGTTTTGTTACCATCGTTATCGCTTTTATTTAATTTTATGTTTATGGATCTTATCAAGTAGTTTCATAAATAGAAAAAAAAAATATAATTTTTACTTTCAACTGGATTAGGACATTAAGAAATATTGAAAACTACGATTCAAGTCAGAAATTCGATAAGTCAGAATTTTTAAATACGTTAATAATTTAAGGTAACTGGTCTAATATAATAAAATAATCTTTATTTATTTATATAATTTACAGTTTAAGTTTGAAAACCAAACCACAGCTCTGTAAATAATAAATTCATATTATTTCTTATGAATCTCCAAAAAAAATACCTGTATTATTGTATTTACAATTACAATTGATTAAATACAACAAATGAAATACTCAATCAAGTTCCCTTTTAATCATACAATTTATGTTGATAATTATATAATTCATTTCGTAATGTTTCATGTTAACAAGAAAATTTGGGTACAACAAATCTTTGTTTGCCATAATTAGGTTTATGAATTTAATATTTAAAATATATTTCCTTTATAACTAAATTCACCTCAGCACTTAGATTATTATTGATAATCCATACTTTTTGAAAATAATTTTAGTCCAAAAATGTATTTTCTGTAATATATTACGTAATTAATACTCTCAATTACAGTTTATTGACACACAATGAATAACTGTGCTTTTAGTTGATTTTCAATTATAAAAATAACCTTCTACTTTCTTTTTTGGGATTAAATTCATTTAAAAAATATAGAGCTGCATTTTTAATTTAAACATATATCCTAAAATTAGTGCAAATAAATGTACATAATAAACATATCACTTAGATTTTATAACTTTATAATCATATTATAATACATCAGAAAATTTTTTTATTAGAATAGATGCATGTGCAACAATATTTTTTCGTGACTAATTATACAATTTTATACAATATTTAATGTTTATGAAAGTAATTAAAGTGTAAAAGTTAATATAAAATTATTACTAAGTTTGAACGTACAGAATCAGCCAAAGTATAAATAACATTATTACATTATGAAAAATATTTATCACTGAAGTACTTAAATCATTTTTAGTTTTGTATTTAAATGTCATTACCATTTATCAGGTTGATAAATAAAATAAAGTATTACCTTAATTTAATTTGGTTCACAATATTATGTTTAAATACAACCGGACGTTTAAACGGTCAATCATAAATTCAGTAGTATTATACTTCTTATTTTTGTATTGTATTTTTATATGTATATGCGTATGTATATATATGATACGTATTTAGATATATAATTGTATTATACTTCGAAGAAAAAAAAACCATTCAATTAAAACGAATTGAATAGACGATTTGATACACTGTTGTGTTTTGACTTATACTAGTATAGTAGTGTATTGAGTAATAAATTTTAAATTGTAAATTGACTGATTTTGATAACAAATAAATATAAAATGATTTTGGTAGACTGGTATTAAATTATTTTGAGGAAGAAAACTGTTATGACTGCCTTTACTACTGTATAGCAAGAAGAACCTTCATTCATTTAAAGTGATAATTTTAGCGGAGGCCAACCGTAATAACCAGGCAATTCAAATTTGCTCATTGTCCTATGAATATTCATATTGACGAGATAAGGTGCTAATTAAAGATTGGATCAATAGAATGAACTCAAATTAATTTCGCTCTGTGGTGCATTAATAATAAGTTATTTTTTTGTAAAAAAACATATTGTTAGTTAGAAAATATTCATAGATGTGGTGGTATCAATTTTTGGAAGTAACCAAGTAACTATAGTTAGCATTTTCATGAATTGAAAGGAAAACATACTATATTTTATAAAATGTATACTCAAAATCTGTTTTATTATATGTAAATTATATTATGTATTTACTTTTGGTTCATTCACTAACGAAACAGTTTCTCTTTTTACTTAGATCAAATTTGTCCATGAATAATACTTAAAGTTTTATATATTGTGTTTACGGAAAGTACTAAATAAATGTTATAATAACTTTATATCACGTGTAATATTTTAACACAATTCACTAAGTTATTTATTAAGTTTAATTAATAAATCATAAATTTAGCAGAAGATTAGTAAATATAATGCATAGATTACTGGAATAAATATACTCGTATACTTAAAAATCACAAAATATACACTTAAACTTTATACATTTATTCTCATTCTAAAAAAATGTTAAAATATGGGCCTTAAATGATTTTTTTTTTTTTAGTGAAAACTAGTTTATAACTTAATTAAAATGAGAATTGTATTCTTTATTTTATTCATTGGGTCTATTTATTAACATATAATTATTTATATGTAAATAACTATGTTATCACTTGACACATTTATTTATTTATGTATTTAATATTTAATTTTTATCTCTATAGAATTTTTTTATAACGATGTATGATTTGTATTTCAGGTAAGTGATAAGAATGGATGAAATTGTTTTTCAACAAATCAAATTTAATCATTTAAAGTGGGTAAGATATATTTGTATAGTATATAATATCATGTATATACCTAACCTATAAAGTACTTAAGATTTATCAAAAACCTTTAAGTACCATTGCATTAAACGACAAAAACATTATGAAAACTATATGCCGTTTTTATAAAGTTATAAGAATTAATTTTCTTAAGTTTTATAAGATAACATTTATTTCACTTCCAGATATGTGTACATTAGGGACGTATTAAAGGTCAATATAAAGGGAGTAAAATAATTTTGCATCCCTATGCATAATAATAAATTGATAAATAAATATGTTTGTAAACAACAAGAAAAAAAATATTTCCTTGCTTTGCTCGAACAATTATTTCTTTAACTTCACATTTTTATTGAGTTTCAAAATGTATTGATGTAAGCTTGATGTACAGTTGCAATTATATATTTTTGATTTACAATTAAATTACATTATGTTGCAATAAAATCGATGTTAATATAATCTAAATTAATGTAATAAAATTTAGGTACCTACATTCATAATCTTAATTCATATTTTTGTATCTGTTTATATGCAAATATATGTCAATTAATATATTATCAATAATTATCTGAAGGGAATTTTAGTATAAGCCTAAACTAATTTTTGTACAAACCTTGATACTATTGCGGATGAGATAATGCTTTGTATGTAAACGCAAAACATCGCTGCGAGAGTAAATCAATATTTCGACTATTGATAAATATTAATGTAGGATTAGATATAAACAAAAATATAATTATATAATGAAAATAAAATAGACAGGTATAAATATGTTATTATATTAACTATAATTATATGACTTGCAATTTTTTCTTGCTAATTATTACGATTTTAAAAATATATTTTGCGGAGTTACGGTATCGAAGAAAAATTGTGTTGCGGAGGTATGGTGCTATTTTATAAAATGGCGCATATTCGTGAGCAACTATGGTTCTCCTGAATGTCAAAGTGTATTTGATACTAAGTCAGTGTTTTATTATCCTCTTTCTTCTCGCTTTCTTCCTCTATAGTTCATACATTAGCACAAAATATTTTATCGGTAACCATCTGATCAATAATTCTAGTGCTACTCGTAGTCATCTCATCGTCAATTCTTCCATATCTAAGAAATTCATAAGAAACTTGCATCAACAAATGTTGCTTTCCAAAAACAATATTTAATGGTGTTAGTTGTAATTTCATTCCGTGCTTTTTACTCAAAAATTGTCTTATTCGAAAATTCAAAGCATATTTATTCGGAGTCAAATAAATGTTAAATGTTGTCAAAATCAAGAGACTCGTTAAAATTAGCAAATTAGTCAGGAAAATCGCTTAAGCGATAGTGCCTTATACGGGTAGCCTACCCATTTTGACCTAGAACTTTTAAATAAGTACCAAGTGAAAGCTATTGATTTTATAACTTTTAATGAATTTAATTTACGATTTTTGATCATTTCATTGGATGTTCAAAATAAAATAAATCATTGTAACTATATAATTTAAACGAATACAAAATAATTAATTCAATATCAATACGATAAAGGATTGTTTTTTTTTTTTTTGCTTGATGTTTAAGTAATTTATGAATTTAATTATTCAAAGCGGCAATCGCCAACTAAACACATGTTGCACACACAAGGTAAATTCTACTGAAAATGATATTATCATTATATTATTTAATTTTTCATATGCGAGCCAAACTTGTAAAGACTTTTTGAATTCTTTATTTTCTCATTACAACTTAGCCGTTAATTTAAAATTTTATTTTAATTCAAGTTTTCATTCAGATTATTCCGTCTTTTAATTTTTAAGTTTATATTTTTTATAGTGTATGTTTATAAAACGTACAAATGCTACAATTTTGAAGCGGTGAATATCTACATAGAAAAGATATCAAAAGAATAGTTAAATACAATTTAATTAGTTATATCTTTTAACAATACACATTGGACTAAACTTAACTAAATGTGTCAATATTATTTTGATTAAATAAAATAAATACTAGACATCAAGGAGATGGATTTTAAAACAAAATTTCTATTGACTGTATTCCATAATATGTTTGAATAATTTACCAATTATTTTTCTATGTATTTTTTTTTTGACGATTATAAATTAATATGATTCTTAAATTAGAATATAATGTTAAAACTTTTTGGTCAATTTGTAATATATCAGTTTAATCTGTTAAGATAATTTCTCTTAAAGCGTTTTACTCAGTATATCTTTTTTTATCATATCAAACATTAAATGTAAGAGCGTATCAGTTGGTAAAATAACAAACTGTTCGATTCATTGAGTACAAAAAATATTTATTTTTTTCTATAGGTACCTACATAAATAATTTTTAAAGTATTTATTAGAACATTCTTGTTCAACATCTATGAATTTATACTTTTTTTATGTTTTTTTTTTTATTGTGCAATATCGTTTTCTTGCTATGAAGTTATAAATAAGCTGTTATTTAATTTATAGTTTCACCTACACGATCACAATCATGCGTCACACTTTTATATGTGCCCATATTGATACCTGATCATCATAGATCTGTGGAGCTTTTAATTCACAGTTCTATTAAAGTATCATACCCTCTTAAATAGGTACTATGATTAATTTTTTTAAAAATCTTGTATACAATTTTCAAGCTTTAAATATTAAAATTGAAAGTTTTAACAGTTAGTTAACCTAACCTTTAACAGTAAAAATAAAGCTCATGCAAAGTTTAAATTCACATTTGACCCTGCCGATTATACAGCTTTTTCCCTGCTTCTCGCAAAATGTAAATATATATCCAAAAAATGTCATACAACCTTTTCTGAGCAGTCTGAAAAGTCTTTATCATTAAATCCCAAAAAGTTTTGTAAATTTGTACGCAGGAATCGTGTTCATAACGCTGTTCCAAACATAGTTTCCTTAAATAGTGTCGACAGTTCTTGTAAGGAGTAAAGTGCAAATTTGTTTGCTAAACATTTTCGTTCGGTTTACTCTACTAAAACAACTACTTCTGACCTCCAGCTATTAAAGATACCATTTTTCGACTTACCTAACAACTGTTACTTCACCTTTAATGATGTCCTCCTCAAGCTTAACAGTCTAAAATAGGTTTTATCCAAGGGACCCGATGGAATACCAGGTGATTTTCTTTACAAAACAAGGTATATTATTTTCTTTCCTCTTTGGTCGTTATTTCGGAGATCCCTTGATGAAAGTACTTTTCCGGATATGTGGAAAATCGGATCTATTATACCCATTTTAAAATCAGGTAGCCCCTCGTTAGTCCTTTAGGATATATTTCTAAAATTTTTGAGTCCTTAGTTTTAGACTTAATTCAGTCTTCGGTAAACTCAATTTTAGCCAATGAACAACATGGTTTTCGCTTAGGCAGATTTACAGTTACTTCTAACCTCTACTTCTCCAATTACATACACGGTTCTTTTAAGAAGGATCACAAGTTGATATCATTTATACCGAATTTGCTAAGGCGTTTGATTCAATAAATCATGAGATTCTTATGTCTATACTGCGTGCTACAGGATATGGTGATTCTATTCTAACTTGGTTCAGTTCATTTTTATTTAATAGATCGCAATGGATCATTATGTTCAACATCTACCTCTGATGTATCCCTATTTTTTTTCTCTCTGTTAATAGTGCTCACTCTTCCCTCAAGTATAGTCAACTTCTGAGTTTTACAGATGACATGAAGATTTTCCTAAAAATCTGCTCTGTCGATGATTGTTATAAGCTCCAGGACGATCCTAATAGCTTCTCTGCCTGGGCTGATACTCTCGGTCTTACATTAAATATTAATAAATGCCGGTCAATGATATTCACGAGAAGTTGCTCTCCTATTACTTTTCATTACACTTTTAATGGTTCCATCTTAATTTCTATTGATTCTAGCATTTGTGATCTTAGCTTTACTTTTACTTCCTCCCTTTGTCCTCATGCTCACATTGATAACATTATTTGAAAAGTAAATTATAAATAAATAAATAAACAATTATTGAGTTTTGTTAAAAGAATATCTAGTGATTTAAAACTCACCAGCTCTCTTAAATCCATCTACTGTGAACTTGTACGACTAATCTTAGAATATGAATCGGTTGTTTGGGATCCTTAAACAGTGAATGCCTGTTTACAACTCGAACGGGTTGAATGTAAATTCCTTTGTTTTATGAAACATACCTTAAATGTAGACTGTGCTCCTCATGATTGTTCTTCCCTTCTTCGTCTTCTTAACTTATCCTCCTTAGCAGACCGTCACCGTTCTTATAATCTTATTTTCTTAATAAGCTCTTATCAGGATCTGTCGACTCCCCTTCCCTTCTTGCTAAAATTAACTTTAAAGTTCCTGTTAGGTACACCCGCAACTTACACACTTTTTATATTCCATATTGCTCTATTAATTATTTAAAAAACAAGCCAATTAATCGTATGATGAAGTTGGGCAATGAGGATCCGTCATTTCTTCAATAGAATTATGTTACTATATTAACTGTTTCTGTCTTTTGTTTGTTTTTGTTATCTATTAACTTATTTCTATTTTCTATACTTAAAATAGGTATATATCTTGTACTATTTTTTCAATACACCATAATTGTAACCTGAGCTCATGCCCGTTTATCTTTAATATATAAATAATGTATTTTTTAATATATTTACATAGTTTTTAATATAATTACCATTAAATTTTAAAACTAATAGGGACTTATTTGTAACAGAATTATTCATTTTTTTCTAGCCAATAAACTTAAAATTACTTAAGTAAGTATTAATTTTAATTGATTGATAAGAGTCTTAAACTCGGTTACAAAGCTTGACATTAGCGAATTAATATTCAGAGTTGGTGTAGGGATATCACATTGTATATGTTGACCTTGAGTTGCCTGAGCATACGTTTGGGATTGGCCAGGAGGATTGTAGGGAGTACTATTACGTGAGTGGCTATCTTGTACATTGTTAGACTTATATCCAGAGTTAACATGTAATTTTTGATTATTTAAATTGGTTTTCTTACGTTGCTGGAGGTTTTTATAAACTGTGCATCCCCTGTAGTTTGTTAGATGGTTTCCTGTACAGAGGGCACATCGCATTGAGCCTTGACGTGAGTTTGGACTGATTGATGAGGAGAGGTCATCACCGTATCAGACATAGCGAGGACTATATCCACAGTAGGCTTTAGTATGACCATAAGCTTGACAGTTCTGACCTTGACATTGGCTAATAATTTTAGGTTTATGAGGTTCTTTTATTTTAATTTTAGTATGCACTAAGGCTTCAAGTTTAAAAATTTAATTTGAATGAACTGTCGGCTCGAGGTCGACCAAAAATAATGGCAGGGGTATTCTACTAATTCTGTGGATAACCTGCGTAACTTGTCTAATTTCATATAGGCGAAGTTCAAGTTCACTTTTGATCATTTCCGTTGAAGTAGATGGGTGCATTTAGCTTGTTCATTTCTTAAGTAGTGAACTAGTGTTCTATTCGCTCCGGGATTGGAGGATCGGATTTTTAAAAGATCAACTGTTGATTTGCAAATAAAGTTATTGACACCAATTAATTCGATTAGTTCTGTACAAACACCAGGGAAGTCTTCTACGCCTCGTATGAAAATTGAAGGAGGTAGTTTAGAGTAAGTGGGAACTGGATCAGCAACGTCGTCATGTCTTATCCCATTATGCCATAAAATGTTTAAAGATTTGTCAAAAAGTTTATTAACCGTAGAGTGATTGATTTTTTTTAGTGATTTAGTATTCAATAAAAAAATTGGACCAGCAGTATCCTCTTCCAAAGTCCCTATTATTACATTTGCTATATACTGACCTTCTACGTCTGTTATTTCATCAAGTGACATCCAAATGTATCGTTCGAAAACACGTTGTCTAATGTTTCCATCATTTCATTGTAACAGTCGTCTAAATAGAGAATTTTCGAAGTACTGATTCTGTGGGGACATCTTTTCCAGAATAATCTTCTAAAAATTTCCGAAACTCTACATTTGATAATTTATTAAGTGGTATATTAGCAGAGATCATAGCTTTGTACAAATCCAGGTTGAACTTCGATTTTTAGACGATAAATCATTGGTTAATAGTGGTTGGCACTTGGTCTCTTTTTAATCTTCTTTACGTTTAACAGAACGCAAATGTTTTTCTGTTTTCAAGTGTTATATTACATTAGATCTTCTTTCAGAATCGACTTTCGTTTCGCAATACTTGCAAAATAATATTCTAGTGTCAATACTAAAAACATTTTTACCGAACTCAGACACAAAAGTATTTAAACGACTACTTGAATTTTTTTTTTCTTTAGACATTTTAACTTTGGTCTGACAAATATTAAAATCATTATTTTACGTGGCACGTGAGCACGGTAAACGAACAATACGAACACACAAAATTTTACAGTAACAGACCACTGTTATCGAATATATTTTCGACACACGAACGCACATATACTAATACACCTCAATTTAATACAACACAATATCATTAGTGTGTGGGTATTTTGTTTAATTTTATCAAACGAGCGACTTAAATATAAATATAAAAATTACGAATTAGAAGTACGAGTTACGGCCATTTGTATTTCTAAGTATAAAAATTAAGGTGAACCGGAGCGTGTATCCGAGCTTATTTTTGTGTAACTGTATATGTTTTGAAAACTGTTCAGTTTTCCAGAATGAATTGGAAATTTATATATTCTACCTGTACAGTTTTACATACCGGAACGTGTACATTTATTTTCAACTATTTTTAATTTTGTCAGCGTTGCTTTTTAATCTTTTTTTACGCCAACGTTGTACAGTACATGTTACTGTATAAGTGTGTGCAATCCGTCTCTCAAATTTTCTATTTTTAGGTCTACGATAAGTCTTGAACGGGGAATACTTTTATATTATTATTTCATGTAATTTTTTTTAGCATTACTTTATCAGTTGTTCGAGTGTTGTCGACTGTGTAATACGTATATATAGGCTACTAATATGTAAATCATTAAATTTACAATATTAAATTATTTAAAACGTGTTTATTGTTGATTGCTAATATGTTTTTAATATAAAATGTATTTATGTACTCAAAATCTTTAAATATGCAAAATTATATAAATTTAGTAAAATATGCAAAAATATGCAACTTAAATTTTTACATTTAAATTGTATAGTTCATGAAACAAATTTTTATCGAATCAGATTTTAAATATGTAGTTTCCAGAGAAAGATGCAAATACATAAAGTTCCGAGCTCTGATTATTATGATTTGATGAAATAAATATCTTTAATTTAAAATTTAATTTTAATTAGGAATCAAAGTTAACACTGGCTACTGTTGTAGCTACAAATTTGTATAAACATTAATTATATTTAACACTTAATAGACAAGATAGATGATATACTCATTCTCAATTTTATTATAATAATAAACATACAAAAACAATAATAATAGGTAATATTACATATTTACTTATTATATGCATTACACTATTACAATTTGCAACTCAAAATAATAAAAATTTAAAAAAAATTTGACTTTATTTTTCTGAACCGACAAATGAACAAACAAAATAGTCATTACCATAGTTTTACCAATCTAAATAATTGACCTAAATTAAGCCTTTTATAATTAAGGTGTTACGGTTACGGTTTTTCATTTTTGGAAATAAAGGTTCCGGCTTTAGTTATGGTTCTTAAATTTTAAAGGTTAATCGGTTTCAGTACCGGTTCTTTTCGGTTACGATTCTGGTTCCTGTTTAGTATTAAATATTTTAAGCATATGTATGTACTTATAATTTATTATCAAAATACGAGTAGTTACCTACAAGTAACAGCTTTTAAAGATTCTAGTTCGTTATGTTTAGTTCATAAAAACCTAAATTTAATTCTTGAAGTTGACAGTGATTTATAGTGCGAAATCAGATCTACATAGGCATATCATAGCGTGTAGAATATTTATAGATAAAATTACATAAACAAATTCCAATTCAATTAAAAAATATTTCGACGTTTTTACCATACCAATTTTTAAGTATACAAATGTGTCCATCAATACTAACTGATACCTGTAAAATACGCTATATTTTCAAATTGAATCTTGTTTGTTTAATAGATAGGACTGATAAAGCCCAATTCTAGAACATCTATATCATGATTTTCTTTTTCTTAATTATTTATACAAATTTAATATATTTAATTTTAAACTATTAAAGCGTTTATAAATATGAACATATTATCATAAAAAGAAAAATATTTATTAATCGTAAGTCAGTCATGTCAGAAATTAATGTGATAAAAGCCTGAAATACTTCGCATTAGTTACTAACATATGTATTCAATACCGTTTTCAAAAAAAATTGGTTCATATTATTAGTTAAAAATCTAGAAAATCGATTTAAAGACGTTTTAATTATTTATTTGTTATCGATTGAATAATTTTTAATATTTTCGTCATATACTATAATGGGTGACAGTCAATATAGATAGCAATTCTTAATTGTCTGAGAAAGCATAGCAAAATATAAGTCTTGTTTGTTATTATTTTTGTCAGTTTTGTCGTGTTATCTTCTCATGTTTTTACGTGAATTTTAATTGAAAATCATGCGAGTTATATTTATTTAAAAAAAAAAAAAAAAAAACAAATGCAATATCTGCTTACGTAAACATATGCTAGGGTTACTGATATTTTGATTTTACGTGCTCATGCTTCTTTTATCTTCAAAATTGTGTTGAAAAATTATTGTTTACTCCGAATTTGGAGTTGCTTATTGGTTCCCGAATTTAATTAATAAAATAATTAGAATGACATTGTTAAATCATTCTAATTTATCACAAGAATATGGATTTAATACACTGTTCACTCATATAATAAACCAAATACAACATTGCTCTTTGCTTTTATTCTTAGCTGATTGATTCTATTAGAATTCCTATAGTGTTTTATTAAAATATATATATAGTATATAGGAGTTTTATGCTAACATTTTATTAGTGCCGTATTTAGGAAATTTCGGAACTATAAATTTAAAATTTTTTTTAAATTTTCCATTCTATTATTTGAATTTTGGAAGAAATAAAATTATTTCAGATAAATACATTAAATATAATATTAAAACACTTTAATTTTATTGATCCATAGTGACTAGTGAATTTATAATAAGTATGATGACTTCAAAATTTCTTTCATTACTTTTAATAAGATTTTTTAAGTTCAAATTAATTGTTTTAAATGATTATTTCCATAAAGTAAAATCTGTTAGTTGTGACTTAGTTGAAGTTGTACAACAGATTGAAAATATACTTAATGAGTTTATTTATTTACAAGAAAATATTTATTAAACATTTAATGAAATAGATCTATTGATGAGCAAGGAAATTATGTGTCAACAAAGTCATTTGAATATTGCTTTTAATTGTTCTAAAATATATTTTTGTACTATTATTACTATATCATTTTTTTTTTTTGTTTTCATAAGAAAATAATGAAAATTTAACCAATAATAAAAAAAAAACATCATCACTATACATTTTATTTCACAAAAAAAATCATTTATTCAGAGTTATATCAAGATTTGTTGATACTTTTTCAACTGATTTAAGGCTTTGAAAAAGAAAATGGTGTGATAAATCAATATTAAAAATATCCACTCAAATTACATTCTAATAACAATCAACATTTTTTTTCGGTTATTTTTATTAAAAGTTGTAGCAACTTTCCCAGTAACAATGGCAAAACCTGATCTACATTTTTTGACGCTAAAAATAATTAAAAACATTTCTTACGGAATACAAATGGATAATTAACTGGAGGGTTTAACTAGCCTAGTATTACTCAGTATATATAAAAGTATTTATAGAGATTCAAAAAAGTTATTGATCATTTTTTGAATGGAAAACAAAGAGTATAGAATTGATTATTTAAAATATATTATAAATTATTAATGAATATTTAATGAACAATTATTCCAGTGGAGTATTTTCTTTTTCATTTTTATAAATTCGTATAGTATAATTTTTAACTATATTAACTGTTATTTATTATCTTTAAATTATAACATTTTATAATTCAATTATAATTTGAATTATAATTCATTTATTATAATACAATTTTATTATAAGTTTGTGGTTGTTACTTTTACTATTACGTTATAGTGTATAATTGAATAAAATATATAAATACCTAACAATTTATCTATACGTAACATAAATAATTCGTATGACATAATTTCTGTTATTTGAGTGTGTATATGAAATAATGATCCCTAGACTACATACAACTACGATGAGGCATTTATAAATTTTAGTTTAATTGAACATTGAGAGGTATAAGTGACTTTAGTTTTGAATATTTATCATTTAAATATCCATTTGAATTAAATGAATCATGTTGTAATATTGATGGTTTGGTTGTTTTAGTTTTAATTAGCCCCCAGCGGACATATCTGTAAAAAAGGTTACCTATTGAAGTAATATTAAGTTATGTAGATGGTACATTTTAAAACACTGTTTAATTTCTATATAATTTATGAGCCAACATTAATTGAAAAATAACATAATTTATTTAGAAGACTATAAATAATAATCAAAATGACCAACTGTGGGTGTTTTATATAATTGCACATACAATATGCATGTTATCTAAATCTATTGTTTGATTGTGAAATATTCATATAGACTGTGAGTATAATATTGTATTATGTATTACCTATATATAATAATAATAATAATTTACTATGTAATATACTGTATCGTGTAAGTTAATATTTTAATAAATATTTTCTAGTAGATTTTATAAGTTATAATTATTCATACGAACAACCTTCAATTATAATATGTATGGATATATAAAAATATATGTACCCAAAAATGAAGTGTTTGAAATAAAAATGTAATGATTAGTCAGTATGTATAGCTTTAATAAATTAAAATATGTGCAGAATAATATGTAGAGTATTCTAAACTGAAACAAATATTACGACTTATATTTTATGATATTTTACCACCCTAATATAATTTACAATTTTTTCAGAATGACGATTTTATATTGTTTTTAATTATTTTTTCTTTCTTTTGTAAAGTAAATAAGATGGATGTTTACCAATTGAGTTTTTCATCTAATTTTTGAATAATTGTTTTTGAAATTTCTAAGAAATTATAATAGAAAGTACCGAAATAATGTATGCATAACAATAGAGTTAATATGTTAAAATAATATTACATTAATAATATTATTTTATTCCTTTAATACTTAATCATGGTAGTAACTTTGATTAGGATTTTGATTAAATATTAATTTAATCATTTTATAAACGAAATTAAAATATTCTAATAAATATTAAGTGTCATTAACATTCAAATATTTATGTGATTGAATGTGAACACATAATAAATATTATATTATTTTATAATACTAGCCAATCTAGTAGCAAACAAGTAAATATAAATTAACTTATAAAAATTTAAAAAAATTTAATCTTTATGTACTAAATCTTAGTAAACATAAAAAAAAATTTGGTGTAATATTACTCACAATTATAGATAAGTTCATCGGTCAACTTTTACATATCTTTTAAATGTATGACTATTTACGTTCAGATTTATCGCATAGGTTCTTATTTTTTTTTTCTAATTTCCTATCGATTTTTTTTTAACTATAGAACTGAAAAAGATAGTTATTAACATATACTTGTATAACATACGAGTATAATATGCGATTCATGTAAATATAGCATCATGCATTATTTTTACTTTATTTTCATATGTTTTGAAATTAATGAAAAATCAATTAGATTTAGGTTTTGGGTTAAAATACAGAAAATCGGTAGGTAGATGATTAAATTTTATAAAAGATCGAAACTTATAGGTTAGTTCGACGGGTGAATGGTAATGCTGTATTGGTATTCTAAACTTGAAGACAATGAACAATTGCTCTCAAAAGACCATTTTGAGAAAAACAGAATAGATGGATTAGTTTATACTTCTAAAATATAGTTCATATGATAGAAAAATAAAATTTATTATTAAGGGAAGTTAAATTTCTAGTGTTCTAATTTTTACATAAAAAAAAAAAAAAATTCCTCTTAAATTCGAGGAAATCGAAAACTGTATGTGTTATAAACAGTATAAATTTGTTTGAAATACTCCGAAACAATGAAATGTCTTTAAAATTCTAATATAAGTACTCATTACATGCTTTGAATAGTTAAAATTAATACTTATTTGTATAGGCATTATAAGTAATTAGTATGTATCTAATATCGTTTAATGAAAATTTCTTGAAATACCTGATTTCGTCAACATTTAATTTTGTAACGCATTTAAAACATTTTTGCGACTTTCCAATGAAATTTTTATGACAAATATTGTATACAATTTTTAAATTTTAAGTATGAAAAGTTAAGATTTATTTAATTTTTAACTGAAAAAAAATGTAGCAGATTTTTATAATTTAGTCAAAATTTGATATTCAATTGTCCATTTTGTTTTTTTTTTTTAAATTAAACTGAATTTGGTTTCATCCATCAATTATAGATGTGCATGAAAAATTTCGTATTGAATTTTCAATTATTTTTGTGAAATAAAAATGTTACTATCCTCGAAAAAAAAAAGCTATGGAAGTATAAAATTGTATATTTTCTATAGTTAACAAATCTTTTGAAAATCACACCATAAAGAGAATATTGTGATATTTAAATTTAGTCAAAATGTAATCCTCTACGAATAATATTTTTTGAATGACAATGAAACATAAATATGATTTTGTGAAAACCGGTATGTCGCTTGTTTAAAAATTGTTATTAATTTTTCACGATTATTAAAAAATATATTTGGAAATTTGTAAAATGTCTTTTAGTGTACTAACAAGACTATATTTCCTAGTAGAAGTCTTTTATGGTTATGATAATCAGTGAGATTCTTCTAGTCCAATTCATGTACACTTATACAAAAAAAAAAAAAATAAACACATCCATTGTAAAACCATTTATTAACTTTTAAATTCAAAAACTGGCTCTTTTTTTCATCAATATTTTGTATTGTCATAAATTTATTTGCATAAATGTGGTAATGGAATCTTTATAACACAAGTTATCTGATACTACTCATCTGATTATTTCGATTTATTTATTTTTTAATTAAATAGTACATCAGGTAACAGGTTTTAGACTTAATATCAATTTTATAATTGAGTAATTATTTATTTATAATTGTTTATTTTTCAATACCTTACGGCGCATCGCGGCAAAAAGAACACATCCACCGGGGTTTTATGTTGAAACTGCCTATTAGACCATAGTTGAGCAGCTAAATATAAAGCTAAATAGTTATTAGCTATTCTAGTAATAGAAACTTGCTGTCAGTTCTATAATTGGGTGAAAATGACAAAGAAAACGATGGTTATATTTTTTTTTTTTAATCAAACCAAACATAAAGAGAAACATCTATTTTTCGGTCGAAGTATGATAATTCAGGTAGTATTATGTTAATATGATATATTATATTTGTAAAAATTCTATAAAAAATGATCAATTGTTAACCAGTCTTCAATATTAAAACGATCGTTAAAATATGTAATCATCTTGTTCAAATCAAATTGTCTTTGTATCGAACAAAATTAAAAATGAGAAAATCGAAGAACTAACAGGACAAGAGTTATAATTAATTCTGACTAATGGTTATAATCCACCTAAAAGTTAAAATTAATTTAAAATGTAAAACCGATGTATTATAAATTAATTACAATTTAATTGTATATTTATTTTATAAAATATATGAATTAATTATAATGTAGGTAAAACTATGAGTATAATATAATAATAATAATAATAGGTATAGGTACTCTATGAAGGTTACAAGTTAATTTTAAGAAAAATATTTTAAGTGATTTAACCGTATATTGAATTATTTAATTAAAATAAGTCTATAAACTATGAAATTGATTGTAAACTACATTTTACGATATCTAATACTTAGATATTCCCAATTTTAGGATTAACATTGCTTATAGAATATAATAGTAAATATAATAGTAAATTCAATGGTTATAGGTAGAAATAAGTTATAATGGTATGAATGACAATGTATTGATAACTAAAGTGTTGTGACAAGTAACGTTCAAATGCCAACAGTTCCGTTGATGAATTATTATCATGTCAAATTGAAATATACCCTTATCAAAGCTGTCTTAGATAGATATACTCGTTAAATATTTCTATTCATAGATTATACTGACTATATAGTCTCGATTTTGCTATCGTGTTTTATTTTTTTTAGGTTCTCTCATTTTTTATTAGTTTATCCTCTATTCAATTTGTATGAAATATTGATAATTTCTTTATACTGATAATAATTTCAAACTATATAATCAATACAGCTATGCATTAGTTTTGTTAATATTGAATTTAATATTTACATTATTCTAACAGAAGTGAAAAAATCATATACAATGTTTTAATATTTTTTATAGCTCTATTATAAAAGAATTTTTTCATTTTTTTTTTTTTTTTTATGAAACTTAAGGGCAATAAATGCACACCCAATAATTTATACGAAAAATTTTCAAATGATAAATTAGATCCAGAAAGATATAATTTTTCTATTATTTTTATAGTTCTTTTTACTGTAAAAGAAAACTAAATAAAAAAAATTTAAAAATATTATATTACTTTTTAAAATTCTACAGTCTATATGTTTTATTAAAATATGTTATTTTTTGTTTTATAAGATGTATTATACAATTCTTAATAAGCCCATCATTTGTTTGTAATTAATAATTTGTTCAACATTTAAATAATTTAACTTAGTAAATTACGTTTTATAATATATTTTTTAAATACTACACACAATTCATTATTTTCATGAATGACTGCGATATATATATATATATATATATATATATATATATATATAAAAACTTCATATTTTTTTAATTTTTTTTATTTAATTTTAGCTTCGACAACAACGGCCATTAACTTTTTCTGACGAATATTTATATTTTTGAAAAATGTTTGGTATTTAGAGTAAGGAAACTTATTACTAACTATATTTTTAAGTTATGTGTATTTAAGTATTTCTGTGCTTTTGAGATATTCGATGATACTTTTAGTTTGGCATTCGAAACAAATCGTTTCGAATATATTTACTTGTTTTTGCTATTTTTATTATGATTTAGAAAATATAATTTTACTATAAATTATTGTCAATAGTATAGTAATACATATTATATAGATAATAGACCGTGACAAAAGTAATAATAAATTACTATTATTACGATGCGTTAATTCATATCAATACTTAATTTAGATATCACAATATATCATCGTTATCTTCAATTATGTTTTTTTTTACCATACTCAAACAATCTTTTACAACGATTTTTGGTTATTTTTTTTATTTATTTTTTTGGATATTATACACTATTTGTACGTTTTTATAAATTAACAAAATTGAATTTAAAATATAAATATATGTATGCATGTATCAATTTACTGTACAATACACGTAAAATTGGTGATGTGAATACGTTGCGTTCACTATTCGCAGGGCCATCACCTGCAGTAGACATATTCGTGCGCGGCCTCATTATCTGGACCATAATTAAAAACCTTACATTTTTTATTATACACATTTGGCCGGATCACGTGTATTGTGTACCTGTGACGGGCAAACAGCGAATAACATAATATTTTATTATTATGCACTACACGTATAGAAAAAAATATATATATATATTATATATGTATGTATAATTCAGTTCGTATTAAATATTAAATGTATTGTTGGTAAACAAAATTCGTTTGACAGAGCACATAATACACCTAGGTACCTATGTTTTATTTATTTATTTTTAGTGCGGAAGCATGTTACGTCTGTAAATCCGAAACAACCGGTAAGAGCTAGATGATCGGAGTCAGAGGCCAGGTAGAAACTAACATAAATCACTACAGTATTATAATAATATAATGGTAACGGCAAGAATAATAAGAACAATAGCAAAAAAAAAAATTCGTGGTTAGTCATGTTGTGGTCATCGAAACAGTAGGAATTTCTTGTTGCCCCTATGACATTTTCGCAACGATTCGTACATAGCCGGTTCTTTAACTCCGTTATGGTTAGTCAGCTTCACGCGCACGCCGGCAAACGACGTCCGGTCGAAAGGATCGGGCGACCGACCTGGTTCATCACTGTCTACATGTATTGCATACCGCGATACCAGCATGGCTATAATGAGCTTGACTTCTACTGCCACGAAATGTTTTCCTGCAACAAAGGTGTTACGTTGAGGACCAAAAATGTCAATGGCACAATAAAAATAAACAATAGTAACAATGACGATCGCATGATAATAAGTGATAATAATAATAATTATTATTATTATAATGATCATTATAATCAGAATTATGCTAATACATTTTAAGTTGTTCTCTAGATTCTGAGCGCACTATTCGAAACGTTATATTATACATTTCTTAACGATTCGAAATCAAACGAACTCTCAGAGAGATTTTTGTAGGATTAAATGCAATAAAAACCGTAAGAATTCTAAGTTTATTACTAAATATCCAGATTTTTAAAATGTCTGTGTTTCATTCGTCATTTACAAACCAACAGTTATAAACTTGAAAAACCATAAATCGTGGCGTTAAAATCTCAAAGTTTTTAAAAGGTACTTATGTTTACAGCGAATGGGAAATATGCGTGTATACTACGTAATGTTCAATTTTAAAAATTAATTAATTACATTAGTCGTTACCTAACTTAAATTATAATTTAAAAAATATAACACGTGAAATCGAGTTTCTAAACTTTGAAAAAGTAGAAAATATACTTTATAAACTTAATGTGCATTTTTTTAATAAAACATTACTCTCGTGCAGATCATCCTGACAAAACAGCGCACGTGGGTGCAGCTATCTTAATCAAATCTTCAATCCTTTACACCGAACTCCAAATCATAAATAAACCATATCTACAAGCTGCAAATATATCAATAAATTTCAACAACTGTATTTCTATAACTATATCATCCCTCTATTTCCCTCCCCCCAAACGTAACAATTTTGTAAGCTACCAAAGCCAGCAAATGTCAGAACCTAAACTACAATCGTTTTTTCAAAAGCTAGGTAGCTCTTTTATCATTGGCGGCGATTTTAACTCGAAACATATCAATTGGGGTAGTCGATACACGAACACGCGTGGACGAATACTACACAATTCTATTTTTAAAAACAATATCACTTTTATTTCTCCTGATACGCCCACCTATTGGCCACCCCAAGCGAATAGACTACCTGATGTATTAGATTTTTTCTTAACAAAAATTCCGAGACATCTCAATACACACATTAAAAACTTAAATGAGCTATCTAGTGATCATACTCCAGTACTTCTAACCTGTGAGGCAGTACCAGAACTCAACACCAGACAGACTCTCAGCTCTGGTCCCACTAATTGGGATCAGTTTCAACATAATTTAGATAAACAAATATCACTAAACATCCCATTAAAAATACACGCTCAAATAAATAACGCAGTAAACCAATTAACTACTGTTATTCAAAACTCAATCTCTTCGTCCTCATCTTCAGTTACTCCAAATCCTTCAAATCAAAAGAAAAAATTGAACACACTTCCAATCTACATTATAGAACTAATAAAAGCCAAGCGTAGAGCTAGAGCTACCTGGCAAAACTCAAGATACCCAATTGACAAAATCGTATTTAACCAGCTAACAAATACTCTAAAAACTGAACTATCCAAACATAGATCCACTAAATTTGAATCGCATCTACAATCTCTAACTCCATCTGATGGCTCGATCTGGCGTACCACCAAAGCATTAATAATCCAACGTGACGCTATACCTCCACTTGTATGCCCAAACAACGAATTAGCAACATCCGACATTGAAAAAGCAAATATCTTTGGAAACCAGCTATCTGAAACTTTCACTCCACATCCTCCCACTCTAATAAACAGTAACCATGAAAACACAGTTCATTATTTTTTGTATGCACCACTACCAACATCGCTACTAGCCAAACCAATCACTCCATCTGAAATACTCTCAACAATTAACAAATTACACTCAAAAAAATCCCCAGGTCACGATTTAATCACAAATAAAATATCTAAATATCTTACAAAAAAATCAATACTTCTGTTAACTCATATTTTCAATGCCATGCTGAGACTATCACATTTCCCTTCAACATGGAAACACTCAATTATCGTCATGATTTCCAAATCAAACAAACCCAAGCAATTAGTTACATCCTATCAACCAATTAGCCTGTTACCTACATTTGGTAAATTATTCGAGAAACTACTATTAAAACGTATTACAACCATTATCCACGAAAATAAAATACTGCCAGCAACTTAATTCGGTTTCCATACTAAACATAACACTATCCACCAAATACACAGAATAACTGATCACATATCTACCTCTTTTGAGAAAAAACAATTCTGTCCAAGAGTCTTCCTCGATATCTCCCAAGCATTCGACCGAGTGTGACATGATGGCCTACTCTTTAAGCTCAAACATTTTCTACCTGCACCTTATTATCTTATCTTAAAATCCTACTTAGAAAATAGATCATCTCCGTACGTATTAATAACAACATCTCCATTTCACGCTCAATTGAAGCTGGTGTCCCTCAAGGAAGTGATTTATCGTCCCTACTTTACAACGTATACACTTCGGACATTCCATCAACCAACAATACTATTCTTGCAACTTACGCCAACGATACGGCAATCCTAGCTTCGAGCTCTGATGCAAATGTAGCTTCTGAATATATACAATCACACTTAAATCTCATAACTACCTGGGCCAACAATTGGAGGATAAAAATCAATGAGACTAAATCGGTACAAATTAATTTCACATTAAGACGTAACGAAATTCCTCCTCTTATTCTAAATGGCACATGTATCCCAATCCAGTCTTCGACAAAGTACCTGGGCATAACATTAGACAAAATATTGACATGGTCACACCACACAAAATCTAAACGTAAACAAGCAAATATCCGGCTACATTTACTTCGTCCCATCCTTAAATCTAAAATCAGCCTAGCAAATAAAATGCTCATATACAAAAGTTTAATCAGACCAGTTTGGTCGTACGGGATACAAATATGGGGACCTGCCAAACCATCTAATATTAGACCATTACAATCTTTCCAATCAATAGCTCTAAGAATCATCACAAATGCACCCTGGTACTTTACAAATCAAAATCTTCATAAAGACATTCAACTACCAACTGTCAAAAAACTAGCAACTAACCATTACAAAAAATTCCACAACAAACTAAAAGATCATCCTAATCCACTAATTCATCAAATGTCCACCACAACAATTCCAAATAATATCACTCGCTGCCTTAACAGGGACTGGCCTCGTGACCTACTAGATCCTGTGTTATTGTAATACGGGTGTTAATAAAAAAAAAAAAAAATTGTAAATAACAAATAGTAAGTAATATTGTAGGTGTGGCCAGTGGGCCACTTCCTATTCAAGTTTTCATGTCACTGTTGTACTTTTATTATCATAATTGCTTATTGTGTAACACTTCACAGATTGTAATTTTCTATACCAAAAAAAAAAAAAAAAAAAAACATTACTCTAGCTATACACTTGCATTATGTTCATACTACGTTTTTTTTTTTTTATATTTTGTTTTTACATATCTATACAAAAGTTTTAATTCTGCGTATGTGAATTTGATGTTCATCGTTAATATTATTAAATCTAATCGAAATATCTTCACTTTGATGATGACTTTTATCACTTTTTAGAGGTTTCTATTATATAGTTTATTCAAACGAAACATAATGTGTATGTATTTAAATCAAAGCGTAACTATAAGAATTTTGAATTTTAATATTTAGTAAATACATTAATATAAAATAAAAAAAATTTAAATGGGTTTTTTCAATATGGTTGCAACATTAACAATTTTTTTCTGTATTATGAATATTATCAAAGTCTCGGCAGATTAAATTGTATTATGGTTTTCTACAAATTCAAACAATCAGAAATTCATATTGTATTGCTTAGATATACGAGAAAGTATTTATTTATGCTTAATAGTATGTATGCACTTGGTATCTATTACACAATATAAAAGGGTTTTCATATTAAATATCGATGTGGGAAATATTTTCTAATGAAATTATATTTATTTCAAGTATTAGTTCAAGGGGAAAATTGTAGGTAGATACATAAGTTTTAAAGGTTACTAATCAAGTTTATATACATTTTAATGCTTTTATATTTAACCGATAAATAATTTATCAAATATTATTTTATTAAATTATTAATTATATTTTGAAAAATTAAAAATGACCAATATGTAATTGTTAAAAAAATTATATATACGTATATAAATTTTTAAATATATAAATAATAAAAACGTGTTGTATATAAAAATAAATAAATATTAGATTTTTGAAATGGAGTGAACATAAAATAATAATTATTATGATAAAATATATGTTTTTAAATATTAATATTTGTTTGTTTTAAAAAGTAATACACCCTACATACTAGAAAATTATTATGAAATGATATATATTTTTATTCAAATATATTGGCTACATTTTAAATAATAATATTGTCTATCTAGATTTTATAATAGAAATTTAACGTTTAATCTAATTGTAAGATAAATTTATGGTTAGAAGTGTTGTAGCCAAAAATAATTACATTTTCTTAGAAAAGACTTTTCTCAAAAAGCTTTTTTTAAATGGTGTTAAACAGATTGGAACGCATTTTCTGTATTTTATTCGACTAGCATTTATTTTAAAATTACAGTGTTTTAACAATCGATCAACCCTACTTGGGCAAGTGATTTATTTATTTGTTGTAGTCTTTTACAATTTAAATTTAAAACAAAGATGGTTTTTATAAGAGTTTTATAATTTGTATTTAAATTCTAGAAGAATGTAATTGTGAGTAAGTTAAATATAAGTTCAATATGTTTATTATCATTACTACTGCTTAAACAAAAGTTGAATATATTTCCTAATTAGCATGTTTTTCATGAGTTTTGTAAATAAAAATGATCTCATAAAATAAAGGGTTACAGCAACTTAAGGTATTTCGTAGTAGAAAACTTAAAAAACATGAACTTCTTGGGTTATTTGACATTTTATTTACGTAAAAAATCTTATATATTATTTAAATTACAACAGAAGAATGGCAAATAGTAAAAATGTTGTATAACTAATTATTTGAAAACTGATATAATACATATCAATGCGATTAGTATACTTATTTCAAAAATATAACGAACAACAGGCAATTATATAAAGATAATAATAAACAAAATATTGATAAACATCGGAATATTTGTTTTTGTTTATTTATAGCTATAGGAAGAAAGTACTACCGATTTTTTTTACGAGTAACATAAAAAAAGAATTATTTTGTTTCTATATCAGTTTACAAAGGTAGACATATTTATTAAACATTGAAAAAAAATATGTTTATAGTTGACATTTTAAAAATATAATTATAAAAATATGTTTCTCTATGAATATACAATGAAACACAGAAATTACGGGAAACGGGTCAACATGAACAATGTTACAAATATAAATATACTCGCATAACTATGAATTATTATGTATATGCTTACATTTCTATACAATGTCATAGTAAAAGCTCTTAAAAAAACACTCCTAACATTCTGCACACTTCACCGAGTTCCAGTTGTCAAGACGAGTTATGCAGCCGAGGTCATCGACAAGTATTTTTCCTTTGACACATTCGTCTGCACTGCTGCACTCGTAGTTATCATTATTATTACAATTGATTTACAGTATTTTCCCATATAGCAATGTATAATAATATCGAAATGCTTACTTTGTTATATTTACGTAGTAACGTGTAGATGAACGAATCAAATTTACCGAAGTACTTTAAAGTTAATTAAGATGCAAATTAGAATAATAATAACTACAATTATCATTCGAAAACGGCTGTAATTATAACCAAAATACAAATTAGATGTAAAGTGATTTGGTAGAATTACTTGAAAGAAAAAACAATTGTTTCATCTTTATTCGAATAAAAATCGATCTAACAAGGTGTTTTCGTTTCATTTGTGTAATTGTGTATATTGTCTGTATGCACGCATGTTGGTAGACTGTTATGTTTATAAAAAATATCGGACTCAAAGTTTATTTTTTGATGTTTAAAATGGTACGCTTGCACTCGTTGCAATATTTCCCACGGTATTATATAATTATATATATTTTAAAATTACTCGCATTATAGCGAAAGTTGTCGTATTATCAGTGTATAACTATTTGAGATATATATTATATTTTATTTATATGCAAAATTTTATTATGATTTATAATATTATACTGGTGTTTTAAAATAAATTTAAATATTTCTATGAGCTGAATTTGCTAGTGAAAATAATCAGTAAAGCATATAATTTTTAAATTAACTGTAATACTATTATTAATAATCTAAATTAATTTCGGAAATTACACTGGAATAAATAAGATTTTAAGAAAATCAGCAGAGGCTCACCACAGCTTTTGTTCTTTTTCCACCATTTTGTGTTTCGTTTAAAAGAATGACTATTGTAATAGATTTTGTTGCTTTAGCAAAATGTTTAATGTATGCTAAGCAGCTTAAAACTGCTTACTATTGTTAAACTAATGATTTTGGTGGTATAAATTTAATTACATTTATTATACTGTATTATAGTATAATATCAGAAGATTTATATTAACAAATTTGAAAAATATGTTCTATTAAAAAATAATATTTCATATGAATCTTGTATAAGAATTAGTTTTATTGCTATTAATTCTGTGGTACCTTTCAATGTTATCGAACTAACGGAAGTCGAATGGATCTTTTTATAATAAATATTGAAAAAGATTTGGCTTATGAAATATATAGATATGACATAGTTTATCGTTTTTCAAATAAAAATCGATATCTTATACCGAAAGAATTGATTTCTGAGTATTAATATATATTAATATATATTTTTATAATTTTTATAATTTATTTTTAGATGCATATCTATAAATACATTATTTATACATCTTCAATTTTTAAATAATTTATATTATAGTTTTATATTAAATCAAATTTTTTATAAAAAGATAAGTTTTTTCTTATTACTTTCAATATTTTTATTATTTAATTTTTTTTAATTATAATTATAATGCGTTTTCCACAGTCAAGAGTTTAGCTATTCCAAAGTGGGTACATCATTAAATATAAATACATCTTTTATAAAGACATTGAAATGTTGTAAATCAGGAAAATAAATGAGCATACTATATGGGTAATTATGCACAAAGTATAAATTATTATATTTTTGGACTGGTTAGACGTCCCCCTTCATTCTCATCAATTGGTATTTTGTGAATGAATCGACAAATTAATAAGAAAAAAGACTGCTCTGCTCTAGTAAAAAAATGAAATTACGTCACTGCACTCGTGCGCGACAAATATTTAGGATATGGATCGACATAGGAATGTTAACAATATATCGATCAATTTTTATCGATTAAGTTCTTTGATAAGTATTTACTATCGATACAATCGTTCGATGTGAAAATAATATCATAGTCTTGCATACAGAAATAATATTTCTCATTTTCAACAATAATAATTATAAGCTACAACTAAATTAAATATATTGTTTGAGTACCCTGACTTTCCTTACCTTACAATTGCTCCCTCTCCAACTCCCCCCGGAACATGACAAGCTGAAATTTTGTCTTTCCGTTTCGCGGACACTGAATCGTACTCCTATTCAGTCATATAGTCTTCGGATTTTTTTATTTTTATTTTATCGATGGTGTGTATTGATTTTTATCGATAGTACCAAAATTATAATATTTATCGTGATCGACGACGGTGTTTTTTTTGTGGTGACAATTTTAAAATCGCACCTCCGGCCGATGTAGACGTCCCCAGGAAGGGACAGACGAAAATACAAATATTTACCGGTATAGATTCCAGTGGAATATTTCATGGGCAGCATTTGCGCGTGTAGGGGTCACGTGTAAAGCGCGCGCGCCTGGAGCAGATAACGCGAAACGGTAAAATAGAATATATGACTTGGCTCACCGATGTGGGACCGCAGACCGCTGCCGTAGGGCATGTATGCGGACGACAGTTGCCCGGGGAACCGGTCCGGCAGGAACATTTCCGGCGCGGTAAAGTGTGTCTGGTCGTGGTGGAACGCGTGTACGGGCACCGCGACCAGCGTGCCCGGTTCTAGCACAGATTGGCCACCGTCAGGCACGACGTATGATTTCGTGGTCAATCGTCGCACCACGGCCACCAGCGGGTACTTCCGTAACGTTTCTGTGAACAGACATTTGATTTTTTTTTATATTTTATATATTATTTTTAATCTTTCGTTTTAATTGTTTTGTTTCCGATTCATTTACGTCTCAACAACACTACCGGGCACCAGCTAATGAATGATTATGGTATATATAAAAAAAAACAATGTTCATGAATCAAACGAAATCAACATCATGAACAAAACTATCACGATTACATGGTATTGCTATCTTTGGAAAAGTCTACACAATAAAACGCATTTTTTTTTTCGTCAAATACAAATATTAGCAAGCACAACGTTAATCATAATATCTAGTTTAAAAATAATATAAAATCATAATTAAGTATAATATTATATCATAATATCTGTATATATAAAACAGTAAGCTGATTGACTGCTATCAACGCACAGCTCAAACCATTGGACGGATTTTGCTGAAATTTGGCATACAGATAGCTATTATGATTTAGACGTGCGCTAAGAAAGGATTTTTCAAAATTTTGAATTTAAAGGGTTGAAATCGGTTTAATATTTTTTGACCAGGTTGAAAAATGACCATTGAAATCGGTTTAATATTTATTGACCAGGTTGAAAAATGACCATTGAAAATGAATCATATTAAATAAAACTATTAAAAAATTATTAAAAAACTATTAAAAACTATTTAAAAACTTAATTTTATTTTTGGTAGTAAATGACGGGTATTGCATAAATATTAAACAAAAAGATCCCGCAACAGGTGCCAAAACAAATAAGAATGTTAGTTCAAAAAATTATTATGCATATCAGTTGATGATTAGACGCGATCAGGACTAAGTTATTTTACGATGCATAAGCTTTGTCAACAATTCATGGTCGAAATATATATAAAGATAGATAGCGAACGATTTCGATACTTCGATTTCGATTCAATCAAAAAAAGCTGCGTGCAAAAGATTCTCAAAACAATTGTTAGATATTGGAGATGGGAAAGTTACTACAGATAAAACGGGATGTATAAAATTACCGAACGATTTCTGCACAATCATTTATTCGCAAGATGCTCTCATTGACCAGATATGTCCCAGTGTACACAGACAATACACAAATCATGAGTGGCTTACAGAAAGATTTGGCCGTTTTATCAGTGCAGCCGCCACCGAATACGAGTGCGCCGTGCCGCCTGGACTATTGCGAATATCATTCACCAACCAGTTGTAGTATAATTTTGTGGTAGTTGGTACTTCAGTGAGTAAATATATATATATCTAATTGTGAATGGGATTTTCGTGTTATACATCCGCGATATTTTGTTTATATTCTTAAATCGATCAAATATCAACAATATTAATTATTATTATTTCATGTTATATGTATATAAAAAGAAAAACATTGTTAATGGTATAATCTAAAAAAACGTAAGAAATTATTATTATACAGTATGTTATATTTAGTTATTTGTTGTTAATACAACTACAAATTGGCGCCCAGCAAAATTAATTGTCAATGCATACACGTATAAAGTGCGCATTACACGTGGTCTGTTGTGAATCTTAAGCAGTGGCAATAAACATTACGTAATACATTAAATTTATCGAATATTATTAATTATGGTCTTTCAAGTACACTCGCAGATTTCAAATTAACCTATGTACCTACATGCCCAGTGAATTATATATTTTCAAAAATATTCACCAAAACAAATTTTAGATATCAACTATGTTATCTTTCAATAAAATAGTATAAATGATGAAATTTATTAATTATTATTTTCTTTATTTATTTTTTTATTTTAATTTATTATTTTTATTTTCTTATTTACATTTATATTATATTACAAGCTATCTTATGATGTAGAACCATTTTTGACAATACAAAAAAACAAGTAGTTTATTTATTTTTATTTATGATCAGTATATTAGGTATACAAAATAATTAAAATCGGTAGATCGCACGTAAAAGTGGTGGCCACAAAAATTACAGACTATAATTATCATATGATTATAAGCGTTCTAGAATAAAATTTTAAAATGCATTGAAGTCTTACTCTAATAATAACATAATTAACAGTAGGAGGAGGTGCAAAATAATACCTGCCACTTGAAGTACTATCTCACGGTGTTCCCAACGGTAGGGTTTATTGCCAATTTCAAAAAAAAAAATGAGGTATAGAAATGCCAAGATCCTTAGGAAGTCCTCGGGGATTCTAAAGAAAGTATGCAATTTGTCTAGAGCCGGTCAAAGGCAACTGCTTTTATTTTTTCTTCTATATGAATTCAGTCTTGTAAATCATAAATTAAATTTTAATTTTACTTAGGAACATAAAGTTCTTGAAAAGTCCTTATTATTTTAAATAACACTTTCTAGATAGGTTTGTAATATATATATATATAAATACATATCAACAATTTAGGAATATTAAGATTTTATATGTTATGTATGTATGCCAGATTATATTATACAATAGAATTATACTGGTAAAAGTATTACGAATTTAATATGAATAAGAAAATTCACACTGTTATTTTCCTTCTGCTATTAATAATCATAATAAACTAACAGTTTTATTGTAATTATTTATGACAATACTACAGCATTGTTTCGCTGATATGTATTGTCTTTCATTGAAAACGTTTTTAATAATAATAGTTTTCTGAATTAGCTTAACTAAATCTATTTAAACCACTATAGTAAAAGCTAGTAACCTAAGACTTGGAACGTAATAACTTTTTTTTCTCTAGATAAGTACCTTACGTGTTCGTTTTTATACACTTTACATTTGGTGAGCATACGTTTACAATGTTGCTATAATAAAATAAAAGTATAATTTATGTCATACTATAACCATGTATTACATCGCAATGTCTATGTGAAAATATCACATTCGTTCGATAATGGATACGTTATAGTACAATACACATTATCAGGCAAAGGTAGGTAGATACTTTTATTACATATAGATGTATGCGTATTATGTGAATTCATGAACGATTCATTTAACTTTAGAAATCCAACAAGCTCTGAGTAACTCCGTTCAAATGAAATGACAAACGTTTTCGTCAAACATATAAACATATACAAATATATTTACTATGGATAAGCACAGTTACATCGATTTTATTATAGGAACTTCAAACGTAGATAAAAAAAAAAAAAGACCTCATACATACCGACCGTTATTTGACGACGAATTCGGTCGTTTTATTAATCGGTCGATTGCAAATGGTGATAAAAGTTATAAAAACCGTTCTTGCCAAGACTAAAAACGCGACTATAAGTTAACATATAAAAATATATAAAAACCGTATTATTGTTGGAGTGTCTAATATCATTATTATAACAATGGCAATCGAGTATGCTTTTTAAATTGACTTCTACTTAGTTACATCTAGTGAGATTGGTATGCAGTGGGTACCTAGTGATTGTACCTGGAGTATCGTAAATTATATTCGCGTGCGAAGAAAACGCGAGCGTGTTTAATTATACGCTCTTATATTAGACGGTTAGGATTATTAACTTACGTTCCTATAAGGTTTTTTAACTAAACGGTTTGTCGATAATTATTTAATAATATTGTTTTAAATTTATATCAATGTTTGGAGTTAAATAGTCAAAGTAAATAAAATAAATAGTATACAATATTTAATGGCTAAAATTTCATCATATACGGGTAAACAGTAAATATTACATTGTTCACACTGTATTTTAATTTAAAATTGATATGTTTACAAATATTTTATTTGTATTATTATTTTGTTTTTATTTCATAACATAATAATATATTTTCATACATATTTTATAGCTATATAACTTTAAAATTAAAATTTAACCAACTTATCTTGGATCACACAATCGTTCATTAAATGATAACGTTTAATAAAATTTCTTTCAGAATCAACATAATCAGTAGTGACCTATGATCGAACCATTAAATCAATAAAAATCTTTGTTTAACTGTGTTATATATTTAATTAAATGTTATTGTGCTTAATATTTACTATTATTAATGTTAGTTTGTAATTGTACATAATTTTATGTTTTACAAGATAAAAAGAACATAAAAAAAAAAAAATAAATAAATAAATTAAAAAAAAATTAAAAAAAATAAAAAAATATAATAATAGCAATATAAAAAGAATATTACTATTACCATATATTTTTTTTAAGTATAAATTTTGAATTAAATTGTAATCATAACTTATATTTATGATCCTAAATAGTATTTTACTTAGCTTTCAATAGAACTGGGAAAAATAATTGTGTGATATAAGATAACCCTATCGTAGAAAAATTTGGAAGTTAGAATTTATATTAAATTTGTATTTTTATTATTCAATAATTTTCATTCAAATAATAATAATTAAAAAAAAAAAAAAAAAATTAAAAGCTAAACCTTAATATAAATATTATTAAGATGATGATTTATTGTATTCGTGTTAACATGTACATTACTTATATAGAACTTAATTATCTTTTTAAGCTTGAAGTTGACTCACTTAAAAATCATTAACAATAATATTATTTTAAGAATTTATTTAAATATTAGACGGTTAATAATTTATGAATTTGTGTGACAATTATAATAATAATGTTGTTCAAGAATACAATATGATTGAAATTCATAAATTAGACTGTTTATTTTTTTTTAAAGTAGTTTACACAGCTCAAATAAATAAACAAAATTTTGTAGCAAATGTTAATATATTTATTCGTGTACTCATGAATTATACAAATTATATTTTAATTTACACAAGAATAATTCTTATAAGACTTATCAATATTATTTTCTTGCAATTGCATTTTGTTTTAACTATATGATTTTTCTTGAATTTGTTAACATAAAGATTTTGTAATCTCCATAGAAAATTTATAGTTAAATGTAGTGATTTTTATAATCAATATTTTTTTAATTTTTATGAGTTATTTATATAGATTTTAGCTGTCGAGTATGATATTATTTAGTGTAGATAGTTTATCACAATAATCAATGATGTGATATGGCACATAATAATAATAATAATAATAATAATAATAATAATTACTTAATAGATGTACATAAACCTTGGGAAAGTAATACAAGACCATATAAAATAACGGTTGAAAAATATAAATTTATTAATTAAATTTATCTATTTTAAATTTATCTATATGAGAAAGATAATTAAAAATTTGAGAGAAAACTTGTTTATTTAGTAATGACAGTTTTTAGTTTTAGCAATGTTATGAGTTTAACATTTTCTGAATTTATTAAATTTAATTATAATTTTCATAAGGTTCAGCAGTTAATACATGTTTCAAAATACAATATTACTATTAAAATCAGTATACAATATAAACATATTAATTTTATAGAGTCGCAAGATTAGTGTTATCGATTTTGGCTATAAAAAGATTCCTCATCTCAAACTTCTTATTTTTAATTAATTAAATCGTAATTTAAAGCAATCTATATAACATCAAAAATATAAAAATATGTAACGACAAAAACATAATGTACAAAACATTTTAAACCATATTTGATATTTGTAATGAAAAATCAATATTTTTTTAATTTTATTTTGGTCATAATGTTTATTTAATACTAAGTCACCATTAAAAAAATAAAATAAATAAATAAATAAAAAAATATCTAATTATATTATCAACATAAAAATGGTAAGACATTTTAATTAATTTAATAAAATAATTAAACGGTGTATACTAGTTGCGGTCAAAATCAAAAATTACGTACTAGTTGCGGTCACCCAACAAAAAGGTTACATACTAGTTGCAGCCACTCAAAATATATATCTAGTATATATAGTATATACCATGCTATTTTATTTACAAAAAATTTTCGACATTTTCTTTTCCATTTTATAAACAGACTTAGGACTGTCTACACTATTTTTATTGTGTATGTTTGAAATCACAGTAGAAATTGTGTGTGTAGTAAATATGAGATGAATCTTATATTTTGAAAAAAAAAATTAATATAACTAACCTGGAAAGTGTGTAAATAATTTAATACTAAGTATGACATTTTTTGAATATATAATAGACGTAGATATATATATATATATATATGTTTGGAATGAGAACTTTTAGGTACTATTCTGATCTGTACTCCGGCTAAAATAATAATTCAACGGCCCAAAACAAATATTTTAAAATAATTTATTAAACATTAAATTCAATGGATTTAATTGGTAAATTAATTAATCAGTTGGTCATTGAGTTACAGGGGTGTTGTCAAGTGTGAGAGAATGCCCCCCTCCTTATAGGTCGTGTTTACGTGTATGTACTATACTAGTATTTTACTATTTGGTATTGAAGTATTTTAAAATATTACAAACTAAATGATGAAAAATTACATTAATGTTGTTTATTTTTGGTACCTACATAAGTGTATTACTTCTACCGTGATTACCACTATATTTTTCATGGTTATTATGAACGTTGAGGTGACTTTCGTCAAACATTATCATTTTATAATCAATATAGTTTTATACCGTATTATGTCATGGTGATGCTACCGCAGATTTGATTGTTACTATAAATTATATTTTAATAAAAACTGTTAAATTTTTTTTAAAATGGTGGAATATATTTATTAACTTAGTGGGAGAGAAAATGGGAAAAAAGTGAACTCTCAAATCTTCTCTTAACCTGTCCAAAAATGTGTTTAACCTCACCCATATTAAAATCCTGAATAGGCTATTATTGAATTATCTTTAAATACCATAAACTAAAAAAATAAAATCTTGAATTCTTAATCGCACTGTTTTCAATAACATCGTAATAAACATAAATTAACTGAATACTTAATAAAATATCTAAGTATCATAATATAAAATATAAAAACTGTAAATATGATAAGCTCTTTAAGTCATAACTATATACAATTTCAAATTATTTTTATATGGGTGAGTTTTTAACAACTGCACACGTATTATAATAGGCTAAAACGATAATAGCACCAATTTCTTGTTCTAATAAAAATGTATGTTTTTAATTTAAATTTACATTTATAAATATTAAATTATATATAAAAATTTACAACCAATAAAAAAATTATAGTTTTTAACGCATTTGTTATTCTAAATTGTTTGTATTATTTTAGTCTTTACATTTTTTTCCTCAACTTATTATATAATTAAAAGAAATTATAAATTATTATTATAAAAATAATTATTTTATAAAAATAAAACAATATCTCACTTATACGTAATATTTCTCTGGTTATTAATTTTTCCTCTTTTCGTATAAATATCTCTCGTCTGTTCACTTTCATATACGCACCTTTTGAATATAAATTTAATCATCAAACTTAGCGATTTTCTCATATATATATATATATATTTATATTAATATTTGAGTTATATTGGCAATTACAAATCTGTATGACATGTATATGCATATTCGCTATGGCATATATATTCTTTTACATATATACGAACACAGTATTCTGTTGAAGTCATCCAGTATGGTTGGTTTCATTACATCAAAGTTTCCATGTCCGATGAAGGTTGACAAATCAAGAGCGTAGAGTATTCGAATGTAATCTGAGAAAATGTTTAACAACGTTTGTGTGCAGAGAACTTTATAATAATATATTTCGTCTACAGTAAGATAAACTGTTTTCGTCTTCATAATGGCGAATAATTAACGATATCCATTTGGGATCAACACGCCAAACGTCACCAGCGGTGTTTACTATCTGACAAAAACGAGTTTACTATTAACCCTTTATGCAATTATAATGAGCTTTAGATTCGAATAAACTTTTTTTTTTTACCCCTTAAAAATATTAATTAAAGTCACAAAAATTATTTCGATGATAGCCTTTACACCATCAACCTAAAAGTATTAAAAATATAATCGACATTTATTAATAGAGATAAAAGCATTCTTTTTTTTTACTTCATATTTATTTTAAATGAAAAATATTATGTATATTTTGGAAATTTAATTTGAAATTAAAATAATCCTAATTAATTTTTATATCTATAATTTATTTATTTTCCATAAAAATTGAAAATTTTGATGTTTTTGTTTTATATAGGTATACATATTTTAATTATAAAACATACTCATTTTTAAGGAAAATAAATGCTATAAAAAGGTTCAATGTATACAAGTCATAATAAATATTTTTAAACCAATATATACAATTTTAATTTATTACATATAAACTCCTTAATTTAAAAATGTTTCATTGGCATTTAAATAATTTGTAAAAAATGATTAAGTAGGTATTAAGAAAAATTGATTGTAAATTTTAAAAATATTAGGTAAAGATCGGATTTTTTTTTTTTAAGACGATATCATTTTTAGAATAAATTTATATTACTTGCACTTCATGCTATATATAATATTATGGTAATAAATACAATTATTTTGTTGTTTTTTAACAGACGAATACTATCTTATGAAATTTACCACTTATAATGTCATGAAAATAATTTTAAAATATTATTCTTTCATGTAAGTTATATCTTATACAACAAATTAAAATTTCTGCGTGAAAACATTTTCAAGTAATAATTAACTTTATCCAACTTTTTATATAGAATATTTTCATAGATAATAAATTCAACACAGAATGGTATATTTAAATAAAATAAGTCATTTTATATTGCGATACTTGTCCTTTTCTTCTCTTAATGTAGTCTCACAACTGTAAAAGTTTTGGATGCCATTGTTACCGACCTCAAATAATCAAGATTTTGGGCCCTTTCTTCTTAATTCGTAACTTCTAGTTTCTCCAGATCACGATACACTTCATCCATCCATCTATTATTAGTTTGCCTCTGGGTCTTTTTTTGTTGGATTGTATTAGGTCGATGCTCTAACTTCATTTGACATTTATTTTAACGGCATAAAATTTACTTATAATTTAATTTTTAATTTTTGAAATTTAAATTTACATACTTGTTGGATCTTAGATTATTTGTATGAAGTCATGTAATTATATAATTACTATTATTTACCATTAAGTTTATTTTTCCATTTCTTAATATTTATTATTATGTTGGTAATTTTAAATTTTTGGCACAATTTCTTTTAAAATTATATTATTCGTCTTAGAACTGGTGATACCAAGATCTTCATTTTTTTAATATTTTATCCATTCTCATTATATTAATTTTTATAATACTTTTTAACATCATGGTTTTTTATAATTTTAAATTTGTATTTCGTTTATTTGTTTAAAATAATTTACTTTGAAATTATTTCTTTTTTATTGTGTTAGACAAAATGAGTAGAAAATCTAATAATTTTTTAACATTTATTTTAAATAATTTATTATTATTAGGAAATTTGAAATTTGATTAATTTTAAATAAATTATTTTGAATTTAATACTTTTTTTTTTAAATTATTTATTTTACTATAAAACTCACTACAAGTTAACATTTTAAAATAAAATAAATTGAAATGGAATACACATTAATTTTGTAATATTTTATTACTTGAGTACGGATTTCAATGCAATAAAAAACTAAAGAAAATCACTAAAAAAAAAAAAAAAAAATAATAATAATATTATGTGAATGAATAAACGTTGTTACAACAGAACCTAAACTGCTAAACTGTAATTTTGAGTAGATAATTTCTGGAGAAAGATTATTATGTTTATTGTCGTTTGAAGATAAATTAATTTACTCTTTAATCTTTGGTATGTGATAAATAGAACATATGGGTAAAGGCTGTTAAGAAATTATTGAACAAGATTTGTAATACATTATATAATATAAAAATAAATATTTACATTTAAAATACGTTTATTTAGAACTAATTTTGAAAAAATGTAACTAAAAAAAAAAAAGTATCCAAAGTACCCAAAAAAGCATTAATAAATGAAAAACGCAAAGAAAAGTAAAATTAAATGTCGTGCATTTTATTTTAAGTTGTATAAATCGAATTTGTAACTGACTATGAATAAAGTCATAAGAAAAAAGATAAAGATTAAGAAAAAAAGCAAATGCCTTCAAAATCCATCTGTACTCTACTCATAATCAATTAGGCTTCAGGACTTATTTTTTGTTTTATTAGCAAGTTATTAAATTCGTTTTGTGATATTAATGTGTATAAACGGTTGCATATATATTAGAGCTACTTTAATTAAAATCGAACTGATTTAAATTATTGATTTATTGTAGAATTCGTTTAATACGGAAACTATGCTTCACGCATTTTAATAAAAGCTGCACGTGTAAATAATATTTTGCAGCCTGTTTAGCATTATATGTTATGAATAATTATGTAATTGGTCAATGGTCAATGGTCATGAAAGATAAGAAGGAAACTGTATTGTAATTAAATATGCTAATTACAATAACTAAACATTCATTTTTTTTTTTTTTGGAAATAGTATTCAAAATATTCTCTCTGGATTCTTGGCTTGGCTTCTTATCAATTTTTTTTATAAAGAAGAAGTGATACCCTTTATACATTTTGAATATTCTTTATTCACGTCAAGACACTAATTCTTTCATCTTGTTTTTTACAGATTTCCTTTTATTTAGAACTATATAATTTTAATATTTAAGTATACTCTACTATGTCTACAAAATATATTACTACTAAAGTAATTTTAACAGTGTGATATTATGTGCTTTGGTTAAATTAATTTCTTAGCATCTAACCTGCCTCACCTGTCAATTTCGAGTAGATTTCATAAAGAGTATATTTATTATAATAAATCTTCAACTTTCGGAAAAAACTTAAAAATTTTTTAATTCAGTCGATATATAATAAAATATATTGATAGTCAAATTTTTTGTATTGTGTTGAAATTTTGTATTACATGTTAAAATGATGCATAGCTAATACTTGGTTTAGTGTCGTCCATTACAATTTGAGACAGAGCCAAATAAAAGAGAGTTTATGAAAGTGAATCACAAGAAATTGTTTTTTTCACTCTAAGAAGGACAATATAATTGTTGGCAATAATATGTGACGTATAAATCTTTGTTGACAAGAACATTATATTCCAAGTGAAAAAAAATTTGTCAAAGTGTATTTTTTTTTTTAAAAAAAAAAAATCAGAATTTGTATAAATAAGAAACTTAATATAGATAATCAACATTCCCTACTTATTAAGTAAATTTTTGATCTTTTAATTGAAAATAATTTTATAATCTGGTTAAAAATTCTGCAAACCTTTTAAGTTATAAATATATATACTCATTTATATTATTTAAATATTAATTCCCTATTCAACTTCAGTAGCTCAAAGTATATTACATGAACGTTTTCAATTATTAGATCAATATTAATAATAATAATAATAATAATAATAATGTATACACTATTTTTATTTTAATCCTATTTACCAATGAGGAAAACCTCTCATTACTTTTATATAATTCATTATTAAATATTGTTAAGATATAATATAGAATATTCAAAAGTGACACATTTTGCTATTTCAGACACTATATTCGCATTCATAGATAAAATAACTTTATTTTTTTACATACCACTTTAAATTTATATGGATATTAATGTACTAATTGAATTTAAGGGAATTTAATTTTGTATATTTTTATCCAAAATATTTTATTTTATAAGGGTATAACTTATTTTCTCCATTTTATATTCTTAATTTATTAAGAATAAATTCTTTTTTTCGAATGTTTTCAAATAAATTATATTAATTTTTAATTTCATTGAATTTGTGTATGATAAATACGTCGAATTTATTAGAATAAAATTGTTTTAAAGTTTTAAAATAAAATTAAAAATTTTGTAATAAGGTCTACAAAAAATACAATTTATTAAAAAAGTATTTGGACTACAAAAGACCTTCGTTCTTAGAATGAACATCGAACATTACGTTTTTTACTTTGAATTCATATAAAGAAATTGAAATTATTTAATGAATTACTAAAATATAATTTTTGTGTTTTTCTATACATTAAATTACGTTTTAATTTTCAAGTATTTGAACTATTAGAAGTTTTAAAACATTTATACTACAAAAATTTCGTTTACATTTTAATTTATTAATCAATGACTACCAATAACAATAAAAATTGGAATAAAATAAAAATCAGAAAAATTGAATTTTTTATTTTAAGTAGTGTTCTAGAGTTGTATTAGACTAATGGCTTTGTTACTATATCCACTAACTGTGGTATGCAAAATACTATGAGGTTGTACGTGGAAGGCTGCATGGTGGTAGAAAGGAAATTAAAAATTTGATATTTAACTCTGGTTTAAATTTAAAAACACTAATAAATTTGTTTTAATAAACAAATAATAATTTTACTGTAGTATTTTCTTGCCTTTTTGTTTAAGATAAATGTATTTTATTGTATACAGTTTGTATAGTTCTATTTTTAATCATTTTTGGTCCGCGACTGATTGATAATATATTCAAGTGGTAAGCGAAAAAAAAGTTTGAGAACCGCCGTATTAGACTATTATGCAAACTACATATATAAAAAATAAATGAATGTTGGTATTCGGATAAAATATAAAACTTCAAATACATTTTATAAATTGCTATTGATAGTAGAACCAATATTAATGTTTCTTTATTAAAACCGAAAAGAAATAAAAAACAATTATAGTTGTAATTTTTTGAAATCGAAAATTATGTAATGAAATAATAACTTAGGGTCATGTTTGACAAACAAACCATATATAGTTAAGATAGTATATTTATAAATAAATAGGTTGATGTACACATGGTTTTCACAACAAATAAAAATCATATGACGTGTCCTTTAATAAAAAGAGTCATTGGATTTGTATTAATCTTAATATTAATATTGAACTCATGATTTAATTACGCAATCACAAAATTTGAAAACAAAAATGAATAATTTACATAATTTACGTAACCGTATGATGTGCGTACAGTGCAGTTGACAGATGACAGCCTGAAGTAACGGAATAATCTTGGAGCTCAAAATAATATAGCTGTATGTTTATAATATATATATAGTTACAACAGCTGATATTATATTTTGCTCATGAATTGCGATTGTTGGCCGTCTAGATGTGATATTATTATATTATAAATGGATTAATTTCCCCTAACGAACATGCGATCAATACAAGTTTGTCCGATTAATCTGAAGTGTGTACTTATATTTGGATAATTACTCAATGCTATGTTTAAAAAAAATATATATTTCAAAACAATTTTACCTATTTCCGATTTTTAATCGTGTAACATTTGTAACTGTTTCGTGTGGTTCTCTAAATATTTAGAAAAATTATATCCATACTTATATTATACACCAGTAGTTATTTAGTGTTATAAACGATTAGCAGAACGTGTGTAAATACAATTACTAATAAAAGTCAGGCAACCCGGACTAATTTGATAAGTCTGTATTTATTTACGTTTATTCAACTTTCAATTATTTGCTGAATACGTTTTTACATATTAAATGGAAATGAGACAAAACATAGAAATATGAATGCATGTATTTAAGGATTCATTGTAAGTACTTTAGAATTCAGCAAATGTAACTAACCTTAAATCTTCATAATAAATTATTTACTTGGTTACTAACATTTTAATCGTATTTCTCAATTATACTATTTTTTACGAAAATCTTACTCGTCTAGATATTTGGATTATTCATCAGAGAATATATCCATTTTCTTTTTTATTAGAAGTCTGAATTTAGTATTTAGTATGTTTTTGTCATTTTTTTAGTGTTACATTACATATTATACATGCGTAGACAATAATTTCATATTACGTAACACATTTTTCAAGTACGAATAACAAACAATTAGAACTTTTATATGCTATGTTTAAAACTTACCTTCCAACACATTTTCTAAGTAAGTCAATCTATCCAATTGGTCTATTGTAATTCTTTGCTGGTGCTTATCGAGCACAACGTCCAAATGTTCCCTGAGTTTATCTTGGATGTTTTGATCGCGTGACAATACATATAGAGCAGCCGTAACTAATGCTGCCGTTGGTTCTATAGCGCCCGTTATGAACTCAAACATGTCTTGTCTTACTTGTTTGTCGGTAACATCTGTAAAAAAAAAGTATAGTGCAGTATTGAGTACATGTTCACTCTTATATATATTTTGGGGGTCTTAAGAAAAATGAACAAGGCAATGAATCGGTGGCTTTCAATAAAACGTGGCTATCCCTTTGACTCGACCAAAATATTATATTCAATAGAATATCCATTTATACATTATAAAAAAAAAATATATGCTTAATATACCAAAAACATGGCTTCCCGAAACTAAGGAACGTGGGAAAATGCACACACCTGGAAATTGACCAAACTTATTTTGATACATTTTTTAATTAATGAGTGTACTTTGCTTGAAGAGATCGATGTTAGCCAAAATTTTGTTAAAAATATTTTACCCACATCAGTAGCATCATAGCCCAAAACTTCCTGTAGATATTACACGAAGAAAATTTTATATGTATATTATATTATATTATATGTAGAAAATATTTTTATTTTTTTTATTGAAAGTATAAAATCATTCAAAAATATAAATTAAGAATCTATAATTTTTACCTTATTCAAACTTTATCGAGGTGATTTTCAATCAAATTAAGTTTAAAATAAAATATTTATATTATATAATTCAAAATTCTCATGCCAATAACATGATTTTGATTATACCGTGTTTATATTAAAAAAAAAAAAAAAATTAGATTTTCTTCTGCCATTTGTATCAATCTCATAAAATAATAATCAATTTATTTTAGTGCACACATACACTTATGTTGCACAGAATAATTATCGAATACCAGTAGTAGAACATTAAGTTGCTCAAAAATGTATATTTTATTTACATTGCGTATTAAAGACCTTTTCCTTATTTTTTTAATTTGTTATAAAAATTCATACGAGATACAAATATTTTTAAAATGTATTATTTGAAAAATTCCAATATACACCGTCAGCGAACAACGATAAAGAGAATATTTTTATATTTAAAAATCACATAAAATATATCAACTGACTTAAATAAAGTATTTTAACATTGAATTCCATTAAACGAATTTTAACTAATTATTACACCATTATTTCATACATTATTGATGCCGTGAACGTAAATAAGATTTTTTTCTATCTTTTATGCTCGGCAAAGATGGACTTCTAGTTAATATAAGCATTTGAATATCTTAATTTATACAAATATTATTTAAGATCATATACAGCGTGTTGATTATGAGCACATTATAACCTTTAACAAGTGCACTATACTTAACTTTTCATTCATTCAAAAAACCTACATCTGATACAACAAATATGACTATACTTTTTACTGTGATTACTATTATTATTCCTTGTAACAATAAAAACTTACGAGTTTATTGCACGTAAATACCGCGTAATAACTTAATTTTTATATTATACTCATTTACATGCGGTGTGTAAAAGTTGGGTCTCAGTTAATCCTTCAGAAGATAATGCAGCTTGCTATGGTTTTATGATTAAACGCCGCGATCGTATATGATTCATTTTTCAAGATAATAAAATTTAAAATGTTGTTGTATGTGAAAAATAGACGGAAGGAAAATAGACAAGGTTGAATCTAATTTCATTAAATTTAGTGTAACTCCGTAATGGTATATTTTTATTATAACATTAGAGGTCTAAATTGTATTAATTGAATATGAAAACGGTTTACTTGAATTTTTGAATTTATCACATAGGTTTTAAAATAAATAATCGGTAAAATGTCAACCCTAAATGATTATTAAAAACTTATAAAATAAGGCCAAAAGTTTTGCACCAACAGAAATTGAACACAAGACTCCCACCGGGTTACTCGCACTGCAGTCACACTTTTCGCTTTTGTGTTATTTTTCGAAAAACTACTGGGAAATGTAGAAAATGACTAAACAAAAGTATGTGTACCATGAGTGACCAATCTTTGAACGGTTACGTGAAACTTTTAGAACTTTGATTATACTAAAAAAACCATCACACATATAACAACAAATATTATTTTTTTTTTAAAAAAAACACATAATTATTTATTATTATGAATTTCTATAAATAAGATGTATATACCGGTTCGTATCGTTCAGCTCCTAATAGACAAGAAAAATCAATAATAGAAGTAGAAAAAATGTAATACATGATATTATTATTAAAATTATTATTCAATTTGCCATCGTTATAGTCTCGGATTAACATTGATGATATTCGTTTACGATATATTTCTCGTCACGTGAAAAAATTGAATAATAATAATAATAAAAGTATCACTGTTGTATATGCTCATATAATATTTTTACTATTTCCCGTGAAAACGACATTATTTCGCAGACAATTGTTGTAATTACACTACCGTATAAATGTGTAATACTGTTGTTTGCGTAACGGCAAAACGGGTGTTATGTTATTTTACTATTCGGGTCACACGCATTCCGTGCGTGTTTGAAATCGAGTCGCGTACCGCTACACATAGACTTCTCCATCGGTATTTTAAAAATTACGGATTACGTCGACGTCGACAATATTATTATTATTATTATTATTATTATTATTATTATTGTTACATATATATATAAAATAGAGAACTGGTCAATATATTAGTTGGATAGCGATAAAATGAGCTTATTACCAATCGGTGAAACCTGATTTCTTGATCCACCGACGCCGTGAATATTGTTTGCATTAGCAGCGTAATAATGTAATACGTTATGGACGTTTTCTGTCTCTCTCGCGCCGGGGATGCGAAAGAAAGTCGAAATAGAAATTAATTCGGAAACGTGGCGGACGAAATGAGAGGATCGTTGATCGGTTAAACACTACCGAGTCGGACTGTCCTCGGGGAACTCGCGTTTCCGTTGTCACTCCCTGAAGGGATGTGCGAAAAATCGAGTTGACAAGAAGTTAAACGGCCGACGTTCCCGCCAAGCCAAATGAACTCGTTTTATTACAACGGCATTTTGCTATTGTCGTACGAGACGAGCCGAGCCGAAAGGGTCTGCGTGTTACACATCCATGTAGCAAATCCGTCGGGCAAAAGACGTCGTCGACAGACAGTAATTACGACAACGGCAGTGCTTATCGTTGCAAAACGTATCACGACGGTATACTATTATCATTATTGTACGCACGCATTTGAATACGGTATACTGTACATTTGCCGGAAGCAAAGTCACACTCGTCAAAATCACTCGGCTCCCGATTCTTTGACTATGCAACGATTTTAGAACGATCTTCGGAATGAATACTAAGCGACACGAAAGTATTTCTCGTCCGACTCTTCGTTCTAATTAATTTCTACGAGACAACTTGCCGGCAAAAATATCTCTTCGAATATTAAATAAAAGTCTTATGCTAACTCTCCGCTGAGCAAGACATTTAGAGCAGAAAGTTAGGTTAGCATTTTACTTGCTCAACGATTACAATAATGTTGCCCGCGGATTCATAATATCAATTTATAATAATAATTTTATATATTACACGCATATCATAATCGATTTTAACTATGAATGATGTAAAATAAAACCGACGAAAATCTCGTTTTATGACTACATAGTTCACATTATTTATTAGATGCGTGTTGTGAATGCATATTAACTAAATAAGTATGGATATTTTCGCAAAAGACCCACTGTGGTTGTTTGAAAAATATTACTCCTTATTTTATTCAAAGTCGATATCTAACTTCTGATGATTTATATGGTATGGAGTTTAATTAATTAAGTATATTATCTTTGAACTGTCTAAATAATTATCTTATATTGACAAAAACAGCTAAGGATTATTACGTTTCTGTTGTTAAACTAATTTATTGCGTACACGTTATTGCAGTATATTATGTAAACTTAATAGATGATAATTATATTTCAATTAAATATCAATGTGTAGTAATGCAGTTTTACCGAATGGAATTGGTTTTTAATTTGCGAAGAGCGCATTTTTATTTGATTAATTTTTAGTATACGTATAAACCTATAAAAATGTAAATTTTTAGTTTCGCATTATGAATTGAAATTTAGAATTTAAATATAACATTTATGAACATAGAAATTTAGAGAGCATTGGACTAGCCCGAATTCAAACAATTATTAAATACATCGGTTTGTTTTTTCGGAAAACCATTTTTAGTGGAAACAAAAAAAAATGTATATAAATATATTTAAAATATAATGAAAAGCGGCTATGGGAATGCAATCAAATTATAACGAACGCTTCGTTGATCATTTAAACTTGGAAACTTTAAAAAAAAAAAAAATTATTAATTTTACTAGCATTCAAAATAAAGCAATTAAATCAGTTGCAATTACGTTCTACGTGTATTTGATGCAGAAACGTGCAAAACGAACACTACCATTGCCGTGTAACCATTTTACCATACGACTATAATATTAATTAATAACAATATATCTGTCATCCGTTCGTGGAATACGAAAACACTCGTTCAATTAATCCGGTGCGGTTATCATCTACTGGTGTAATAATATTGTATAATTTTGTAACCGTTGCGTTGGTCTTGCTATAGTCGGACCACGTTTTCAGTAAGTAATCCAAGTACTTACTATACAGACAATAATAGTTACTTTAAGGTCTTAACTGACCTCAACGGTTTTCAGGAGAGGGCTTAAAATGTTTTGATCAACTGTAGTCAACAATATTCAACAATATTATATGTATTTAAAAACTAAAAACTTAATATTTTATTACGGTTTCTTGGAATCGTTTAATTATTAATTTGAACAAAAAAAGCCTAATAACTGACGTATTTTCTAAAAAATTATTGAAAATCGAAATCCAGGATTTTAAAAAAATGCAATGATAGCAGGGGAGGAATTGAGTGCAGCCTTACGATACATATGCTATTAATTACAATTCTCAAACCTAATAACACCTATCGGACTGTATAATATGAAATACGTACACCTATGGTTGTTGTGTATGCCTATAAATTATTTCCTTGCTACAACGGGCAGCTTAAATAGATACTGCACGCGTTGCAAAAACTGTTCGACGATGGCTTACATCCTACGGTAAAACTATATATACGAGTATTAACCATATCACGAGGATGTGTTTACGACAACAACGAGTTATGAGTATTTTAGAATGAAGTCGTAATTATACTTGTGATTATGCGTAATCATACATAATGTTATTTTATTATTTTTACACAAACACACGATACATAATCAAAATAATATTAATAATTCTGTGTAGTACTTGCAGTTAATTTGCTAAAATATATTGTATATTATTTTTACTGTATCCGGTTTTATTTTCTTCCACGGAAAAAAAAAGAAGTCTATGATAGTATATTGGTATACTTGAATTTGATTTCTTCTATTTAGTTTCGTCACGTGTGTGTTGTAGTAGAAACAACAACATTTAGATTGCCCACTGGTATTTGAGGCCCACAGTAGTTATTTCCCGAATATGTATATAAAACCAGTTTTTAACACCTGATATGAACTTTTAACACTTGATTTGTCGCATTATGAAACCCAACATAATATTTTCAGCTGTAATAAAACTAGAGGAGGTTTTTGTAAGATTTAAAATAACAATTTTTTTAACTGTAGAGTACGTATGTTAGAGCTTAGTAAAACCTACAGTAAAATAATTATTAGTTTACTTTGTCCATATTTATTAATTTCACTCATCCATTTTTAATATATTTTTTTATTATTACAGATAAAGTAGTTTAAAATCTTTAGAGGTAAACAATAATAATTATTTTTATATACTTTTTCTTGAAAAATGTAAATATTCATATTTTGCTCATACATCTTAGCAGATTATTATTCTAAATAATAGTATAATGTAGGTGATCTAATGCTGAAATATAATATGAAATTCATATAATGAGTGTATAAAAGTAATGTGTTATACGTCACTTCACGTTTCACAATGAATTATAATATTCTGTTCTAAAATGTATTTAAATTACATAAAACAAAGTGCTCGGTATAACTTTCAGCATGCTTATTTAACGCGATAAATGTGTTATAAATTTCAGGAAAGGTACATTGTTCATAGTTATATATCTTTACACATATATTTCTTTTGTCCGTGTGTTTATTACTAAACTCCTCCTAAACAGCTGAACTGACTTTTATGAAATTTTGTATGTGTGATTAAATTTATTCATGAATGGTTTAGATTCATATTTTGTTCCGATAAAAAATATTTTTTTTCAATGACACAGATGGACGAAATTATATATTAAATTTAAAACAATTAAATGTATACATAAATAAATTATTTTTTATTTTTATTTATTTTTTTTTTTTTTACTGTAAGCCGGCAATAACGCATTATTCAGCTAGGATTATGTATATTATATTTATATATATATTAATGTATAGGTACTTTGTTGTCTGTGCTTTATATAGTTCACCATATAGCGTCTTCTTGTGAAAAGTACTAGATTTTGAATAATTAGACTCATAATTTATAATTGAATTTTCGCAATTGTCCATGATTTAAACAATGTAACCCTAATAATAGAAATTTTTTTTTATCCAAAATTCTGAAAGATAAAATTTTAAAATTATAATAATGTATGTTATAATTATCTATGTGCACCGAAAATAATCGCCCTTATTTACATAAGCGTTTTTATTTGAAATAACAATGCTTTTATTGTATTTATTATTTAATAATACTAATTTCAATATACTTATTATCTTATCCGGCTTAGGACCTATGGTTTTGGTACCCATAACTGTAATTAAAAAAAAATATTATGTTTATTCAAAAATAAATTAATTCTGTTTCAAAACAAATATTACTCGTTAGTCGTTATAAATATATATGCAATTCATTTTTGGAAAATTCTCGTGTTTCTCTTGTAATTTAACCGTACCGGTTGTCAGTGACAGTGTCGTAGAAGCTAAAATGATGAAAAGCGAGACTTTCGCATTAAAATAATATTAAATATTAATTTAAAAACAACCATCATCTTGTTGTTGTCATTGTAACTATTACATAGTTTACAAAGTACCCTTATTTCGTGTTACTAATTATTTTATCGGAGTAGTGAATTTTTTTGTGTAGAAACATAACCGTTCATCCCAGTAATAATGATCGGACATGTACAAGTATAATAAATGTACATTACCAATTGATAAATTACTATAGCTCAATTACATTAAAAAAAATTGAAATTATAGATTCATAAACCAATAGTACAATCAAAATCCTTATGTGACACACTATTTGAAGCTAGAATATAAAAGAAAATATTGTTGATACCATTCAAATCAAAAAATAATTATCAAAAAATAAATAAGATACTGAGTTGCATATTTTTCTCAAATTATAAAGAACTGTTGATGGTAAAAATTATTAATAATATATCATTTGAAAATATGTAAACAAAAAATAAATTACTTTTAATAAACCAAAAAAACCTCGTGTCGTATAGAATTTAAAATAATTATTTATAATGTCAAAATATTTGTGCGAACAAAGGCAAATTAAAAAAAAAAAATATGTCAAAATTAATTATACTTCACTGATATTTATTATACGGCACAAATATATACAAGATGCATACATTAAACCAATAGTAAACCGATATTCGAAAGTTTCGTCTTAATGAGTCTACTTTTTATTAATCTTGATGATGATAATTTTTTTGATTTTTATATTATTTAGTTTTTTTAGTTACAATAATAATTATTACAGTGTAATTATTACACTCCCCGATCTACAATTTTCTCAACTCTACTTTGGACTTATACTCTGTCTTGTCATTCATTTCTCCTTTCACTTAATTCTTCTCCCCTTTGCACTCTCTACACCCATGATGCCGTATGTGACTTACATCACATTATGTTATCATGCCCTTATACTATTCTCCATGGCTCATTATTCTGCTAACTCTTCTCTCTTGGCTACTCTTTCCCCGATGTAATCTTTCTTCTCAATTATCATTTCTTTTCCATAATTTCATCTTCAATTGAAATTTCTGCCTTTAAATTATTGTAATATACATTGTATTGTATAATTTAAATTTCAAACATATTTTCTTGTATCATAATTAATTTTTAATAATTATTTTTTCACAAAAAACATAATTGTCTTGCTAAAATATCTATTGAATTAAAGCAAAAAATAATAATAATTGAACACATACCAATCTATAAATGTGATATTTTATGAGTATGTCTAATGTTGCTAGATATATTTAAATTATAATTATTATTCATACCAATTGTATAGTATTAAATTGTTGTGCTTATTTAAACTCATAATATTAATGTAAATAAAATCATGTTTAAAATTTAATTTAAATTTAATAAAAATTTAATAATTGATACAAATATAAATCGTTTGCTATAAGAATTATAAATTTAATAAAAGGAAGAAGGTAAAACATATAATAACAGAAACACTAAACTATTGAAACTGTTTATTTATTATTTGCTTTCGTACCCATTGCGTGAACACCTAAATTGCTTATGATTATAAATTAATTTATTTTAGTTTTATGAATTGTTAAAACAATTGAAAATTTTAACTGATCGATAATAAGAGCTAACGAAGAGAAAAATCCGAATTTGTTGAGGTTTGAAAATCTGGTTTTTTTTTTTTTTAATCCGAAATCCACATTATATTGTTAATTTGAATTCTATATTCTAAAATGCAAATTATTCTCTGGACTCCGATTTCGGATTATGAAATTTTGAATCAGGATTATTATGTGCTGTAATGCATTATTTTTTTTTTAAGTAATAAATACCAAATACACAGTTTTTTAAATTAAAATAATTTATTTAATATTAATAAAATATTTAAAATTAATAGAATTCAAAAAGTAGGCACAAATATAATTAGATTTTAAATGGACGAATAAAGTCAACAATTTATCAAAATTGCAATATAGGTTCTTCAATTCAATCTCAAATTATATACAAAAATGAAAACAAAATTGTTATATTGTGATTAATACTGTTAAATTATTAACTAAGTGTAGTTAGTGCTTTTTTATATTTGATTGATGATTTCTTAATTTTGGGAACTATGATTAAAAATTAAGTCTATGCGTTTTTTAAGTTTTAATTTATATGCACTTGATTATGACAATGTTATAGGACTGCAATGTTAGAAGCATTTTATTAAAGTTTATAAGGTTATTTTACTTAAATGCAGATTTTTTTTATCTGATTTTTTAAGGATTGTGTGAATTTTTTCAATCATGATGGTAATCAGCAACATTTTAAACATCCATAATATTAATTTTAAAACCCAGATTTTTGGATTTTATAGCCTGAAATCCAAAATCCAGGTTTTTCGGATATTCGGAGAATCCAGATTTATTTTTCATCACTACTAAGAACTGATAAATTTTGAAGAATTCATGTAACGTTAAAAAACCAAAAATAACCAAATTCGACTGTCATTCTTTTCAAGATTCCGATTAGACGTCTGCTGAACCGTCATACTTAAGGTTTACCGAAATACATACATCGTATATGTTACATGATTTAGTGGTGCCGTAGACAAATAGTACCGAACCACGTGTTAAAATATTAAAATTTTGAGCGTGTATTGTTCACCGTAACGGCAAAATAATTTGAAAACTTCAACTGCCACGAGGACAATCGACGACCTAACTGCGTGCGGTGTAGATTGTGACGACGTTAATTTTCCAAAATCCGGTAAAATTCTCTCGGTCTTGGACGCGGAAAAGTTTCACACCGTCGCCTACCGAGTACGCGAGTGCGCGCGCGTTTATAAAGGTGAAAGTAGTAGCGGGGATCATTAATTCCCCGTGAGTATTCATCGGAGGAACAACGGCTGCTCTGTAGTGCTGGCGACGGATTAAAATTTCTGGCGCCGACCATTTATATAAAAGTTATACGCCCGGCCGCGACGGATCGAGGGTGCAGTTTTCGCGATGGTCGTGAGCGGGGGTGTGTCGCGTTAGAGCGTTGTATGAGTTCGCGCGTCGTTTAAATGAGCCAATCTGTTATCCGTGAATCTCTACCGCTAACCACGTCCTATCACCACTCACGCACGATCACGACCTCAAACATGAAACAGAGGCACATATGCTATCCCGGTATTCTCTTTTCATTTTTATTTTTATTTTTTTTTTTTTTTTTTATGTAGGCTCGTAACAATAAAATACTAATTTAAATGAAATATTACTGAAAATGTACCTAAATATCATTAAATTTCTTAATATTATAACCTATTGCCTGTAGCGTAGTGGCTGTGACGGCTAACCATATATATATGGCGTAGGTATATATATACGCTTCTAGTTAAATCAATCAAACTACTAATAACATTCAATGGAAAAAAAAAATGGATTTTTTAAAATAGAAAAATGTTGTTTTGATTTCGCGTTACGCTCGATACAGTCTCTTTATAATATCATTGCGACTTCGGTTAAATATTTTATCTATTAGTGTGATTTTGGTTATAATATATAAAATTAACTCAAGTTAAATTTTTCATAGTGCTGTGCAGGCAATCCATATCAAATAAAATACCATGGTTCGTTTTATTTGGATTTTTTGATTAATTTGTCGATCTTTATTTATCTGACAATCCAGATTCTTGGATAGAATCAGATTTTTTCTAAAAATGCATACGATAAAAATGACGCTACACCCGCATGCGTTATTTTTTCATCTTACAAATGAAAAAAACATTGCAAACTTGCGTCAAGTATAACTAATTGTGTATTGTTAATACCATCCATCAAAATTAAAGGGAAGAGCATTATCTATATCTTTAATAATTTTTTTTACGATTTTTTATTTTTTAAATAAGTTCTAAACTTTTTTAAGTAATTATATTTTACATAATTAATATTTGAAATATTGTAAAAAACCTACGAGAAGACCCAGATAATAATTTTCCGTTCAATTTTGATAATTAGTGGGTTTACTCTATTATTAACGCTAATAATCCAAAACGAATTCTACTGAACGCAGTTTTACCATCCTTTAGGCTTGTAGGGCGGAAAAAAACGCACACGGGTGTGGCATCCACTTAATTTTCTTAATTTATTTAGTTTATTTGAGATGTTTACAAAAGTATTGCAACACCTAAATAAAAATTAATAAAATTGAATTGGCGCGTTGATTAAATTCAAGGGGACGAACAAACACATGAGTTGCGTCTCGTAGAAAAGTTACACACGAATTACGTCCTGCGTATTTATATCAGTGGTTCTTAAAATATTAAAAAAATTAATAAAATTATGATGTATCGAATATAATTAACATTTCATATCAGTTTGGAAGATTTAGAACAGTACGAAATTAAATACTTAACATACGTATAACTGATAACTATTATATTATTTATGTAAATCGATAGCAGTTAAAGTATAGTTTTTATTGTCCATGATGACGAAAAACGACCGCATGTGTACTATTGCTAATCGGCCAAGAACAGGGGCGTATTTTAGGGGGGGTTGAAGAGGCAATTGCCCCTCCCTAAATCGGTATTTAAGGAATCCATTATATGTGAGATACATATTTTAAATTTTTTGTGGATCATTTTACAACGAAATAAAATTACGTGTCACTGTGAATACTGAACTGGGCTTTTTGTCGGGTACATACCTAGTGAAAAATTAAATAAAAGACAAGTGTAACTTTCAAAACACAGACAGGTGTTAGAAAAGAACTAAACAAAAGTCAATTCTAAATGGATCTGGCTTTAGATTAAAAAAAAAAAAAAAAACACAAATATTAAAGATTCACCTGATTATTATATTAGTAAAATTTCATATTCTATTAACAACAATTTAACTTGTAAATGTTGAGCCTGAATCAAAGAAATAATTCGAAGAACAAATCGTCCAAAAATTCACTGAGAACACTTGGAACCCGAAAAAAATTATGCTGCCTGACCGATTTAATAGTGACTGAGTGGACGATAGTGGGACGCAATTCGTGTACATTTTCACGGGACAGAACTTCGGTATTCGAAATCCGGAATTCGTTTAAAAGATTTTTAAATCGGATTGCGGATCGCAGTTGCTCACAATAAGATTGCCCCGAAGTGATGGTGATCGAATGAGAAACCCATTTTCGTAATTATTTTCATTGGCATTTCAAGTAAAATTGTTACACGATAATGCGAAAATCCACGAGAACTTACCGGACGATTCGTTTTGGTCCGCTGCGGCAGCTTCTCTCAGCAATTGTTTGAAGTCGGTTGACGACGCGCCCCTGCCGCTGATGGACGACAGGTCGTACGTGGTAAAGTAGTCCGTGACGGCCGGTCGCTGCAGCGCCTTGTCGCACTGTTCCGCGAACGCATTCACGCGTGAGTCGATCATCGGTTGACCGTACACGCACGTGGCCACCGTGGTAATCGAGCATTTTTTTGCGTACGTCCACGGCCCGATGGTCTGCCGCAGGTTGGCCAGCGCCTCCAATGAAGTGATCAGCTCGGTCACGGCTTCGCACATAGCTGGTAGCATCGCAGTGACGGTCTCTGCGTTCACTACACGTGGTATCAGGCTGCCGGCACCGGTGCGGCCGAGCGGCTCGATGAAACCGTCGTTACCCAGCGCGGCCGCGGCCACGCGCACATCGCACGCCAGCGCGCATGGACGGCCCGCATCGTGCAGTCCCACCAGAGTGGCCGCCGCCGCCTTGTCCCGGTACCGCGCCAGCGATTTTTCGTCCAGTCGGATGCCCGGCACCGTGGCGGCCAGCGCCCGCGCTCCCGTGGCCACCGTCACGCCACGGCTGGTCCAGTATCCACGTTTCCGCCGAACGTATGGCACCACGGCTGCTAGGGCGACGAAAACCGCGAACGCCAACGCTTCCAACGCCAACGTCATCAAGTACGCGCCCATCGTAACGTGGTCCTGAATGTGTACGGGCGATCGGTGGACACGCAAACGTTTACGCTAGCAGCTGAACCAAACACAACAAAAACATACGATCAAACAATGACAGTCGACAATTGAACGCGCTTCCACTTGAATTGCTTGTCAAGAGAAAATGAAAAAAAAAAACACCAATTAAAAAGTATAAAGTTTTTTTCATTTACGAACAGAACGATAAACCCACGAGAGATAAATGATTGTCTGATATCATTGAAGTGATTTGCAAAAGTACAAATTTTGGATAGATGTTCATTGATCTTGTGCACTTTAACTCTTTGTCGATTTATGTAAGAAAAAATATTTTAAACGATAACACTTTCACGGAAAAATATACGAATAATGTATTGTATAATGAAAAAAGTTTAAGTTTATAATTTTATAGTACATAGAGTGGTAAAAAAAAAATAAAATTATTTCATAAATCAATTGTATTATTAATTAATTATAATTAAATTTAAATATATGTACACTATAATTCCCTTCATTACCGCAATCTCAGACAATCAAAAAAAAAACTAAACTAAGCTTGACGTTCTAACGTAGTTGTAGTATAATTGCTCAAAGTATAATTTGATCTACTCTAAAAATCATTATATTATTTATATGATTGTATTTGTGTATATACTACAACTTATTTCCATTTAAATAAGGTAGGTAATCAACAAGTCATATTTGATGTCATAAATTGTATTATATTGTATATAAGAAAGAATATAGTGTGTGTATTTTAATTTGTACATTAGTATTTATCTTCTTACATGAATTACATACATATATTATAATATAAATACTAGGTATATTCATTTTTCATAAAACTTCTTTTTATTAGGTAATAATCTCTTGTCGAATAATTGTATTTTAATTAAAATATGTTATTATACTATAATAATTTAAAAATGCAGAATTATTTTTTCTTGTAATCGCTAAAAAAAATTTCTACAGATTTCATAAATAATGCAAAATAAAATTTAAACCAAATTCTAATCAATTCCTTTTACTTTATATAATTGTAATTTATTTTTTTTTTACATTTATTTATATTTAATCGGGTTGTTCAATTAATAAAAAAATTATATTTTATTTTGTCTGCAAATCATAATTATTCAACAGCAGATACTAATATTCGATGGCATCGCTTATGTACTCATAATCGCGATGCTATATTGATATTATAGTATTATTTGATAAGCAGAACATGTATATAATAATATATACTAATTTTATAACTCAAGAAGTTAAACCAACTACAAAAACTTTGTTGAATACAAATGTTTGAAAGGACTTTAAACTTCATCTTTACCCTTTATTCTATGTCTTATTAGTAGTAAACATCAAATTTTCATGCCAGATTCAATTTAGTTTGAAACATTTGACGTATGGCGCTCTCTTTGTACATATATTTTATTATATGTTTGTACTTCATGGTGTATCTAAACAGATCATTACTGTAGTTATTCGAAGAAAATAAAATGTGTTGTATAAATCCCATACATTGAATTAACGAAATTCAAAGACACTACTGCTCTGGAAATAATATAATACAGTTTTCCATTATCTTTACAAATATGGTCCCCTTATCCTCGTAGACAACATTTGTGCATCTATACTATTAACCTATTACTACATAACTAATGATTTGTAAATCATATACTTATATAAAATAAAAATGTAGATAAAAATACATTTTTTTTATGAAAAATAATAATCACGTAAAAATTGAATTAGTTAATTTATTCTTATCAGATGTGTTTTATTATGAATATACGAACAGTCAAATAAACGAATAAACAAGAAATAAGTTTTGACTACTTTTTAGATGTAACTATGTATGGTTATATTTTATAAAATATTATTGGAATCAACTACGCAATGACATACGAGTAAATATTATCTATGATATCGAGTACTGAAATATTTGTATATATGGAGTAAAGATGTTTTAATCTTATGGTATGGATATTAATCATGTGCATAATATTTTATAGAATCCAAAAATAACGCAATTGTATGTTTTTTTTTCTTTAATTTTGCATATTTTCCAATAAATTTACTACAACCAATTATTTACCTCTACCTCAAACATAAATTAAAATTAATTTTAATGTGATATTTGGCTTTAAAAACTTTCAACTGGATAATAATTTACTATATAAGTAATATCGCTTTACACGAAAACTCATCTATCAAAACTGTAAAATAACATGGAGTGAAAACTAATAAAAGTTTTATGAACATTATAAACTATATATGAAGTTACTTTTCTAATGTACAAATATTGAATGAAAAATATTATCATACAACCTTAAACAAACTCTATATTAGCATGCTCACCTAATTTGTAAGGAGTCTGATGTGAAACGTGCCTCTGTGAAATCGCTGTTAAATACATATTCTTAAAACGTGCCACTTATCAAAACGGTCGAACAAAATCAAAGTTTAACACCATCAAACCAAAGAAGCAATCGACCCTAGGTAAGAAAAAAATAACAACAGAACTTATTAAGATAGTAAAATACCCGAATTCACAGCGAACATATAGTATAATGGATCAACAATATCATACACAACTATAAAAAAAAAAATGTTCGTACACGAAATGTAACTTTAAGCGTTGGCTATTGTAGGCTAATAAAATATGTATTTGAGGCCTTTGAGATAAATAAAAATTCTATATTACATATTTTTATAAATGGGAATCCATATTACATAAAATCAGTGTATTATAAAACATCCAAACAGCGTGAAACATTAAAAATTAAAATATACTCTTCATTTTTGGTTTTGCATAGTAATAACAGTGTACTTCTCTAAAGAGTAGTTGTAACTGCAATGTCTATAATACCAGATGACAAAATTCCAAACCCAATCCGTGTGTCCCCGTCTTTGCTTTTTGAAAACTTATATTTATTAATTTATTTTTGGGTACGCTATTCAATGAATATTTAAAGACAACGTAATTGTGTTTGTTGGGTTTTTTCAAATTTTAATAATGCATGGGATTCGCATGTCACGAAGTACCGCGAGTCCAGCTGTGCTTTAATAAGCAACACATTTTATTTAAAGTATACCGTAGGCGACAGTTATTATAGTTAAGGAGTACCTACTGCGTGTGTAACGTTGATGCATATCTATGTTATATTATAAAAAAAAAAGTTAAGTACCTCGAATTCCTCTCAATCCATGTTTTTATAAAGTTTAGTCACACAATTTTATATATTCCTAATAACATGGCTTTTTATTTTTGTTCGAAAATAATATGAAACAATAGTTGGAAATAAAGGAAATGCGAAAATTACATAAATTTGAATTTTTCGATAACCAAGACTGAGCATTAACGAGTTAAAAGTTAAAATTAAGTTAAAACGTTAAGTTACTTTTTTTACAAATTAAGTTTTAACTTAATAAGTTAATTTTCTTTTTAAGATTAACTTGTTAACTTATTTTATATAATTTAAAAGTATCTAAATTAAGTTAATTTTAGTGCAAAGAATAATGAAAATTATTAAATGAGGTTTTTAGTATATTTATAATTTAGTATTTTAATATGAATTTCCTGTAGACGAAAAATATATGAAAATAACTTTAATAGTCATTATATGGGCTATATTTTATCATTATATTTTTATAACATTGTTATTGCATAAACACTATAAACTCATGGAAATCCTAAGAATATTATGTGAAAACAGTAAATACCATGAGAGCGAGTATCGATGAGGGATTATGACAAAACAACTGTGGTATAATTTCCAATTTAATTTCATTATTAAAATTGTAAATTGATTTGAGTATGAGTTCAGGACTAAAATTTATTTTAAAAAAGTAGATTTTTTGATAGCTAGTTAATACTTTTATGTATCATTTTAAATTTCCCCAGTAATTTTCTTGAGCGTAAAAAAACTAGTATTATGTGTGCAATTTTTTATTTTTGCAAATTAGAAATTTTAACTTTAAATTAAGTTAAGTTACTTTTTTTTCAAAGTTAACTTTTAACTTAACGAGTTTAAAAAAAATTTTAATTTGCCCAGCCTTATCGATAACTTTAACGATATAATTTTGTGCTGTAATTGTTATGGGCTTATTATTAGATATCATAATATTCATTTTTCTTTTTTTTTTTTTTTGAAAAACAGGTTGTCTGAAATACATTTTAAATTAAAAATATTAAATGCGAAGTAGGATGATAATTATCAAATTATGAGAACATTTTCTATATATATTATATTCGTACATTTTTTTTACTAGATACATATTGTTTTTGCAAATCAATATATAGAATAAAAATCATAAATTGTTTTTTTACAATCATCGAAGTCTATTTAGTTTTACTGGTTACTGCTGTATACTAACGTACAGTAAAATAAATATACCAACACTCTTTTAGAATATCTTTTACAAATAGTCAAATTCCTTAGAATGTAGATGGAAACATATTACGAGTCATAATACGTTCAAATAGTTTCACACATTTTAAACTTAATTTTTAAACCATCCTGTTTATAAATGCCTACAACTATCAAAATACAATAAAAATTATTTTAGATATTAAAATATCTATTCCCATGATAATGTAATGTATTGAACATTTTTGAAACATGTTTTTTATAAATATATATAAATTAATTGAAAATTATTTTGATCCATTTAAAGAAATTTATGAAAACAATCACCTTCCACTCCTAAGTAGCATTCATTATGCATGAAATTCAAAGACCTAATAAAAAAAAAATCTATAAAAAGGGCAATTGATGTATGATTATGTATTTTTTTTATAGTATAAGTTTATATTGAGAAACGTATTAAGTGCAAGTATAATAAAATACGATTAGTTTAACATTATTAAAAGTAACAAAAACCAATAGAAAGTGGAATGTAATGGTAAAATTAAAATGTTAGTGGTTTTTATTAATAATTTAATGTTAACCAGAAATATATAATAAAATAAATTAATGAAAAATTAGGAGTTGAAATAAATTTACGATTATACGTTAAGAGTCAAAATAATTGTGCAGTCAATTATTATCTATATGTAGACTTATATATTCAATACATTTTTTGGTATGGGTTTTTTTTTTTGTATACTAAATATTTTACCGTTAAATTACGTATATTTTCAATATGTACTATCTTCCTCCAATATAAAAATAAAATAAAATATTAAATACAGGTTTTGAATGAAATACAGGTTTGAATAGGTGCCTTAAATTTAGAAAGTAGTGGTAAATGATCACATAAAAAATGATTCTAGTTGTTTTTTTTTTCTTTTAACTATCAAAGATTTTAAGACATTACATTTTATTTAAAAGCTTAAAACCTAGAGGCCATCTAATCATTGGTGTAGGTCGTATATTTTTCTAGTTTTGGTAATTTTGCAATTACTTAAATACCACAAAAAAAAATATATTACTTTTCTAAAGTGACAAATATTTTTAATCATGCCACAATTTTTTATTTTTAGCTTTATAGTTTCATAAAAAATATATGTTTAACACTGTAAGTTATTACATTTTTTTAATATTTTTTATTTAACATACATTTTTCGTGTTCAAATAACGTACATCAAATATGCTTGATAGTTATAAAACTATTAATAACTGTGATGGTTCAAATTTAATTGAAAATAATACAGGTATTCTTTATGATATATTTTTATTTAATAAAACTATTATTATTTTATTAAAAAATATTTTTTATAGTAATACTTACGAAGATAAAATTAAAATTTTAAGAGGTATTTTGCTCGATAGTTATTATATACTGTATGCGAATATAATTTTACTATGCATGTCGAATGTAATATATACTTTCTTGTTAGCTATTATAGTTAAATAATAATTATGGTCACATAGAGAATTTTAATGTTATTATTATATGGTAAAATTATTTCTTAAAAAAAAGCAAACCATTCATTTATTAAGTATTTGATAATAGAACAAAGTGTGTTTAAAAGCCATAACGCTAAATAATCGACGTCATAACAAAAAAGTATATAATATTTACATATTTTCTATGCATTAAAATCTACGTGTATTTTCTATCATTGTAGATAGATGGTTTATACAACATGGTAATAATACATAATTATTATTATTCTAAAAAAGCTGTTTTCACCACGTAAGTTAAGGTTATAATTAAAATTTCTCTAAAAGAGTTTTGTAATAGTTAAAATCTTTTCACCGGGGTTTAATTAACCAGAATAATTTATAAATTATCATTCTGTTATGGATGCATAGGTACAAATAATAGTTTCATCTCAATTATTTTTTCTCAATAAATTTCGTATGCTGTATTAATGTCTTGTGATACTGGAGAAAACGGTGTTAAAAATATTTTTTTGTTTCATTAAGTAGAACCTCGATCACCCGGACTAATCGAATATTTAAAATTGTTTAATAAACATGTACATACATATAGTGTAAATTTTACATTTTGATATATTTATATTCAATAGTATAATAATTGTGCTTATCTCAAAAAAAATAAATAAAACCATTCAAATTATATTATTACACATATATTATTATTATATTTTAATAAAATTATTTAGAAATAATACTAACATATATTTGACATATTTTATCGACATTATTCTACAAAACATTCATACATATATATGTATATAATGCGTAAATAATAAATTAAAAATTATAATAAAATCGGTAAACCGTTCGATAATATGGACGTTAGAAAACACCAATTGCAGTTTGGATAATATTTATACATATTATTTTTTTTCACGTCCATTGTGGTACGACAGCGAAATGAAAAATTGAATATTTTTGTATTTATATTTATAATATTAGCACAATACAAATACAGTATCAATAAATCAGATACAGAAATTCATGAACATTAAAAATACTTAAAATTAATAGTACCTATAATGGAGGTTTCAGATAATCGAGGTTCTTTTGTATTAAATATAATTACAATATAAATTTTATATTGAAAAGTATTGAAATAATTTGATTTTATAAAATGTTTAAATAAAATGGTTTTAAATGTATTTTACTTTTCATGATCAAAAATAGGTATACACACATAGCTGTTAATTAATGGACGAAAAGTGTATTTGAATTTCTAATCCAAAATCTACTGACAAGAATAAACTAATGTTTCAGTAGATTGTTTTATTCACAAGCACGGAGGACTCAATCAGTGGTGTATTTAAAAATTTGAGGATGGGGGTAACGAATATTTTTCCACCCCCCAATCTCCCTAATAAAGAAAAAAATTTTCAATATTATTATGATTTCCTTTAACGATTTCTGTACAGTATAAATAATAATAAATTTGAATTAGTTCTACTTTTGGATAACTATTAAAGATAGGGTGGATATTATGTCTAAAAAAAATGTTTTACAACTATATAAATAAATCAAGTAATTTCAAAAATTTCGTTTTACTTCCATGAATCAATTGATGTCCAAAATAACGTCTAACGATATTTATACGTTACAGAAGTTCCAACGATTATTTTGAAGAATTTTTATTTTGTAAGCCACTTCTATACTACAATTGGCTTAGATATTTTTAAAAAAAGTTGATAATTGTTTACGGTAAAATAGCCTAGTTTAGTGACTGCACTGGAATATGTTCTAACAGTGCCCCGGGTATTCTTGGGAGTTCAATTGGATTATTAGAGAAAAAATTCTTACTTGTGTTATGTCTTTGCCTGTGGAAATACATATCATCTACTCTTTAGCTGAAAAATGTTATGATATGTGGATAGCCAAGTTGACTTTTATTCTTAAATACTTTATATTCTCATATTCACATATTCTTAAACAGTTAAATGAGTTGAATGTTGAGAATTATAAATGATTGATATTGGTTAGAAATTATGATTTCAATAACTTGATTACTCAATTGATATTATTTTTTTTTATTTTTTTTGGTCGTCACTAATTTATATTTTAAATTTTGGTTCATGTTCATAAAAGGCTGGGAAGCATTAGTCTAGTTTGTAACCTACAAAATATATACTTATCCTTCCTCTAAATTTTTAAAATTAAAAATTTGCCGCTCTGGATAATTGGATCCATAGCTCCACCTAAATATGTTCCTTGATCTAATAAATGGTTTTTAAAATTTACTATTATATTTTAGACTAAATGTAAGTTATAAATATATACATTTATTTATTAAGTTATACTTACTATAAATGTTACACTAAAAATAAAAATAAATACATTTATATATAGTAACAATACATATAGAATGAATGTTTAATTCTCATTGAGCTATGCTCATCTGGGAGTAATAAACTTTTATATATTAATTTATTTTATTTTAAGCAATATACGGGTGGGTGCTTTTAAAATAATAGATGATATGCATAGTATTAAGAAATGGGTACATATAAACTCCACCGATTGCGACCTTTTCAACATTTTTTTTTGTGTAAATTCCACTGGTACATATTTTTTTTTATAAAAGTTTAAATTGTATTGGTTCCTTTTTTTTACTTGAAAAAGTGTATATTCTACCGGTATGCTTTATTGATGGAAAAACGTGTTAACTCCACAATCCTCAAAAATCCCCGGATTACAATTATTTTCAGCATAGTTAATCATCAACTGTTCATTATCTTACCTAAATGACATCTCAATATCGAAATATTAGTGGTTGTTAATGGCATATCGTGATATGAACGCGTTAAATAAAATTTTGTACTTATATTATAGACAGATTTTAGTTCGTTAAAAATAAAAAATGTTCCACAGTTTTAAAAACAATTAATTATGGAAAAAAATCGATTAATTACATTTCAACGAAAAGAACATACGATGCGTCAATTGAAAATAACCTTCCACGGCAAGTGCTTAGTAATGGAGCAAAACAAAAAGCAATAGAAAATAATTCTGGAGCACCAAGGAAAATTATCAAACATACATTAAACGAAATTGGATAGAAATAAAAGTACAATGCGGGTTAGAGATGTAAATTATACAAAAATTTACTGTTCTTGAACACTTTAATGGCCACTATTTTATTTTGTGTTTTTGCCTATTAAAAGATAAACACGTGTTATCTTATATAAAATGTTGCAAAGTTATTAACAAAATATGTTCATCGTATGGTATTATTTTTTATCCAAAACAAATCGTTATTGATTTTGAAAAAGCAATACACAACGTATGCAATTTAATTTGGCCGAATTAGAAATTATTAGGTTATAGATATCTCAAAGTTGGTGGATAGCAATACAGAGATTTGGTTTAATTATAAAATAAAAACTAAAATCGTAGATTAGCTCAGAATTATCTTTGGATTCATATTTTTAGACTCTGAAGATGTTTAGATTTTTTTTGCCATTGAATTATTAATAAAACAGAATAACTCGAAATTTAAACAGTTTGCTGATTATATATAAATAACCACAGTAGAAGCAATATACCCACCAAGTATATGGACTCAATGTAGCGCAGAATTGAATTTAACTACTAACGCATGCGATTCGTTCCACTTGCATCTAGCTCAATCCTTTAATAATATAGATCCACATATAAACCACTTTTCAAAAGCTTTATTAGAAATTCAAACATACATTTTCAATAAATTAAATATTATTGATAAACCTTATATACTCAGAAATTCTCGACCAAAAACACGCCAACAATATTTAAATACCATACATTTTTCATTCGATGAAAACAATATTACTATGATAAAATTCGTCAAAACTGAATCTAATCACTATAAAACTTAGTTTTAAATTTTATTTAAGTAATTTTAATTTGACCAGCTAATAATCACATTCACAATTATATACTTATTATTATTATTGTTTTTTTTTCCAAACAAAGTTATAGTTGTGGATTATTATAAATATTTTTAAATAAATGTATAAAGATAAATAAGTAATAATAATAAGAAATAAATAATATTACGTCTTACTGTTAATTTTATTACAGATCGATAGAACGTTTTTAATGTACATGTTATAAATCTAACCTTAAAATTGACTGCCTATATACATAATTTACAATCGCCATAAGAAATAATATATTTTTGTTATCAACATTAAAAATATTAATTTAATTTGATCTAGAAAAATTACTATGTAAAAAAATAGGAGTTGTTATTAGCTGTTTGCATGATACGGACGATGTTGGAGTTGGCAAGGTAATTAGAGGAAAAGCAAGGAATATAGGAGGGGACAAAAATACGAGTGGTACAGGAAGGAACTCTGAAATTGATTTGGAATAAGAAAGGAGAATCAATTTTTATGGAAAGACAATTGAAAAGAAGGAGAGATTAGCCACGAACCGCCGATCAGCAAGTGAAGAAAGATTATTATAGCATCGTATATTGAAGATGATTTCATATGAACTTAAACCATAGGTTTAAATTATTAGTATAGTTTTTGTCACATTTTAAGTATAAGAACAAACAGCAAGTATTATTGACCTTGAATTATGTTTTGAGTATAAAATACAAAATTAAATATTTTGTTTTATTAATTATAAAATAATTAATGATAGAAATGTATGTTTTTACATTATGGTTGTTCTTATAAATAATGACTACAAAAAAAATAAAAAATAAATTTAAGTTTAATAAATCATCATGCGTTTAGAAGAAGGAAAGAAATATTTTTCTTGTCGAATATACTGTTAAAAGTTTTATAAAATTCTTGTTTTAGTAACATGGTTATGAATTTGCTTTCTGAAAAATTGTTTATATTTATTAAAAAAATATTTTTTTCAGATTATATAGTTAATTAAACATATGTGAAGATAAAAATATTTCTGTTGTTTTTATTCTAATTGTTGTCAAAATATACGCTATTTAAAACTATTTATTTAAATTTAGTATTTGAAATCAAAGAGGAAAAAAAATATTATAACAAAAATAATTCCATACAGTTCTTTATTCACTACTTTAAATTATAAAAATTTTAAATTTAAAAAGTTTGAAATGTACACTCTATGAATTTATGAATTTTTGTATATCATCAAAAATCTTATCCGAATTTTCTTCCAAGTTCTATGTATGGATATGAATTTCCTTAAGTATTCACAATTTATGAAAATTTAATAAGTATTAACATCAAAATATTTGTGTTGTCAAATTTGAAATTTTATCGTACTCTATATATTTTTATTGGAACAGAACTTTGAAATTAAAATATTAAAGTAAATTCATAATAAATGAAGTTTAAAAATAATAACTATATTACGATATAATTTAAAACTATCATCAATTTTTGTTTTGTGCGTTGAAGGATTCAACCCTTTATATCAGATATATCTATTTAATTGTATTTTTTTATTAATTTATATATGAAAATCGGTTTTCAATTGCAACAACGATAATAACAATAGTATACCGTAATAGAGTAATGAATAACAATAATAATAATATAAATTGTAGTTTAAAATTAAAATATAAACAATAGAAAAAATAATAATTACGATTATTTATACTATGAAAATATACTTTTATAAATATATTATATTGTATCTTGCACTTTCGCAATATTTTTCTTGTACGATTTTATTTTAATCCATGAATTATTTTACGATTTATATTAAGCTTGTATACTTTTTAATATGTTTACCAAACCATATACCATGGTACATTAATGTTTTAAAATAAAGTCAATATTAATGTTCGTTTTTAATATATTTTTTTGATTTTTTAACAGGTAAGAGTTTATACGTGGAATATTGTAAAAATTACGAGTAGTTGGTGAATACCGGTGAGTAAATGATATGGAGGATTTTAGTTTATGATTATCAAAAGTTTCCGTATTTATGATAATTTATTACTGATTTATATTGTATACCGTTTACCGTATAGTATAAATAATAAAGTACTTATATCATCTCGAATGAAAAGTTTTTAATTTAGTTTAATTCACTAGTTGAGTATTCATCAGATGTACTGTTATTGTCTGTATTGATTTCCTAAATTTAAATTAAATATTCTTATTGATATTGTTTTTTTCTAAAAATTTTTAAAATTAAAAACACAATGATAAGTGGTTTTAAAAATATTATGGTAAATCATTGATGATTTTTATCACAAGTCGTACTCGGTACATAAAAGATAAATATAATGAATTAGTTTAATACTTTTAGTTCTATCGAGAATCAGCAATATATTGCTTATAACTTGTTTTACTATTCCGTAGTAGATCTAATTGATCTAATTGATTTAACACAGGAATATCAAAATAAATGAATATCTAAATTTAATGTAAATTATTGTACATTAATTTTGACAAGAATATGACTAAACAATATAATAATCAGAAACAAAAAATTATGTTAAAATCTTATGCCCAGCCATACTTCTATGACGCATTATAATTCGAATAAAATGGGTCTCGATTGATGAAATAGTTAAATATTTCTTCCGACTTCATTCTTTGTAAAGTAATCGTTGTAGGTATTCGTTTTTGTTCGATTTTCCTTAGAAAGCAGTTGAAGTATCTTATAAATTTATAGTTGTATTTGTCTTGTTTCTATAAAGTTCACAGAATGTATACAAATAATTTATAACTTGCATGTATAAATATTGGAAAAAGTAGCAAGATAATTTTAATATAATGTTTAAAGTTAATAGTTTAATATAATCTGAATTTGTCTTTAAATAATCAATAAATGTAAAATTACTTGGTGTAAGTTAACATCAATTTTTTTAAATAAGAGTATACATTATGTCAAAACTTAAGCAATTTGCTTAATCAGGAAATGTTGTTAAAAATTACAATAGCATATTTACATAAATGCTTAAAAAATAACGTTAGAAAAAAATTAATTCTTAAAACTAGTAAGTTTTCCTAATGGTAATCTGTGAGTTACTTTTTTTTAGAGATAATATTATTTAAAACAATAATACAATTTAAAAATAATTTCTAAAAAAATAAAGTTTTGTTCTTAATGCAAAACTTCAAAACTATATTTAAATAATATGCAAGTAATGTTTTTTCTTTGATGTTTTATATTTTATGTATATAAATCTTAACTTTGAATATACTTTGGTCATACACTTATATATTTGAATTCTAATTGTGAAGATTTCTTGATAAAAATAATAATAATAATAATATTCTGATATATTTTATATTATTTATTCAAATTTATAATGCCGTCAATACAAAAAGAAGAAAATTCGGAAAAATAATTACTGAACTATCAAAAACATACGTAAACTCTTTAATTTTAATTATCATCTACAGTTAATTATTTATAATTAAGATATAGTGAAAATCAAACGCGTTCTTGGTGTTAAGAAAAATTACAATTTTCAAGGGAAAACCGTGGAAATGTATATATCCTAGATACTAGACACTAAATGTCCTAAATTCTTATGTTCTGGTAGATAATTAGAAAACTATGAACCTAAATCATTTTAAATCGTATAATATTGCTTCGAAAATGGATTAATATGTATCGATGACGTTAGGCATCTATAATTTAAAAAAAAAAAAAAACAATATCTATCTTAATATTGATTGAAAATGATTAAATACGAGGGAAGCTGGGCGTTGTATAAAAATGGTTAATGAACATAAAATAAACTAGGTATATTAAAAATAAAAGTTCTAGAAGACCTATAAAATACCATTTTAATATTGACATTTAAGTAAAACCACCATAAAACAATATTTTTCACACGATTTTTCATTATGTTAACATTTATGCATTATATTAACATATTTGATTAATATTCACAATCAGCGATAAATTATATTGCATCTAATATATATATATATATGAATATATACGGGCAGCCGCCATGAATCGTACGTCGACTAAAAGTTGTGACAAAACTTTGTAACGAAACCGGCCAATCGCGTAAACATATATGTGCATTTCGTCATTGAATTGTATTTAACAATGTACTAAATATTAATAAATTAAAAATAGGTACATAGTTGGATACTCACGTTCGGTGCGATTTTGTGACCCGCGGAGACGGACGGAGACCGGACGGACGAACGCGCGATATTTGATAAAATATGACGTCGTGTGTGCAGTCATGCGCGTGTTACTGCAAAGTTTCGGGAGGGGAAAAAAATGAAAAAAAAAAAAACGAAACGTACCAGACGGTGAAAGTGATCGGTGGAGGTGGTCACCAACACCCCTCTCAAGAAATGTGTGATCCGACGGTACGGTTTTTTTAAATTATTTTTTTTTTAAATGCAATAAAAACAAAAGAAAATAATACGTGTCCGCAGGTTCAATCGTGTGTGTACCTGTCACCCGTAAGCTGTGCCCTATCCTCCACACACCTGTACAACATGCGCATACATCGATACGTGTTTAATCACGTACGCGCATACGCATCTGTACGTTGTGGTAGGTGTACACGCAGCTCCGTGGTTTGATAGAATATGGAGCCCCGGGGGTAGTGGATAAAATCTAGAATCCCTGATTAAAACGATCTTTAAAATTCAAACTATTCATGTAATATTGTTTAGCCAAATGTGAATACGAGCTTACAGCGAAACTATAGACAAATAATAAACAAAATAATACATAAAATGAAAAGAAAAATCAAGTTTTTCGCTATAAAAATTATAATTTTATATTTTTATTGGATTATTATTTTTATATTAATTATTGGATTAATTAGAATTTATTAATACGTTCGTAATTGAATTTATAGTATGTATTTATAATATGTACGTGGACTAAAACTATCAAGTTGATTTACGTATATTGATTTACTAAGTAGTTTAAGAGTTATCTAATGCTCTGGGGCCCCGGGGCACTGTTCCAATTCGATCTATGCGCTAGCTGCGCCGCTATGTACACGTTATTATGACATGGCAAATTAACGCTCAGTAATTCAACTGTAGTGATGTTAGCTTTGATATTAGAAAAAAACTAACCTACAATCAAACTTTAAGGGAATAGCATTATCTGTGTTTTGTCGATCAGTTTTATTTCCGATAGTTTAATTTTTAAGTGATAAATGAGTAAAATGTAATTTAGTATAAATATTGCAATTAAAAAAACCCATAACTCGCATAAAAATTAAAATATCGGAAAAAACCGACCAACAAAACATAAATAAGTAATTCTATTCCCAAGTATTATTATCGGTCAGTTTACTCTAGTATTAAAGCTAAAATCACTTGAAATCCTGAATGTAAATTTGGTACGTTGTGCGTACGTTAGACGGATACAAACGCGGGTGTGGCGTTCTTTCAAGTGCAAACCGGTTACCGATCGTGGACGTTACTACGTGAAATCGAACACGTAGTCGTTGTCGTCGTCACGTGTATCGTATGATCGTAAAGCCCACGCTAAGATCACCCGGCTACATTTTACGTTTTTTTTTTTTTTGCATTTCGACGAGTTTTTTATATATATACTTACATACGCAATTGATAGAATCTGCAAAACGTGGTCGCCGTAGAGGTATAACATTATAATATTGTTGTATAACATGATCTTATGTTCTTACGGTTTCTTTTTTGTAATTCGAGTATGATTTCTCCATGCCGTTAAGTCAAACTCTCTCGATTCTTCGTAGTCCTGTCACGAATTCTTAATATTCAAATTTTTTTTTCTCGATCATTTAACATCGTACTGCATTATATAATAAGATGTATAATTTACTGATAAATATAATTTGCGATATATCTGTTAACTGAAAACCTGGTCTAAACGCCATCGTATTGCACAAGTTCGTCATTCCGTATTATGTACTCGTTATTTCAAGAAACCCGTGATAACTAATCGATGAATTCAATACTTTGTAATTTAATTTTTACCCGTGCATTCGCTCTGTCTGTACTTAGATTTTAATCAATTTAATTTTCTATTTAAAATAGCATATTTTCTGTAATTATAAACCTAATTATCGTTGTAGCCCGAAGTAAACTAGATACGCGCATTTCAATAAATTTTACGTCGATATGATTTTTTTCATTTAATCCAATCTTTGATTTTGCAATCTGTCCAAGTTCTACCTATTAAAATTAATTATGATTAATGTTTATTATGCATTGTGTATACCTGATGTTTTTAATATAAAGCTACAAAAAACTTTCTCGTTTAAAAAATATTCAATTTTTTTTTTATTAATTGTAAATATTGATTATTTATAAATATATGCATTTATTCAAATAACGTTATTTTTTATTCACTTGGAGAATAATAAACCATTAAACATAGGGCTTAATGAATTCAAACTCACACTATTCGAGTTTTTAAGATTACATCTACTATGGGCTAACATTATCTATTGCTTATTGAAAATTTCAAAGTCACTTTTTTTTTTCAATGATAGCGTTTTTAAACTTCGAAGATTCGTTTTCATTTTTTTTTTCAAGTATATCTCACTTACAGAACAGCGTTTCATATTTCTTTCTATTATACCAAGACATATGAATAACATCATTCTTCAACGGTTACTAATATACTCGTATTTAAACATAATTTTTTTATTCACTATACATTTAAATATTAATTAATATAGTTATTTTATTATATTTTGTTTCAGTTCGGTTTTATTTTTTACTAAAAATTATGAAATTGTTCAAATAATCTAATTTATTCCATTAATTATCTTTATTATATCCATACTATTTTATTTATATAATATCACATAAATTGAGGATTATACTATGTAAATTTGAATCATTCCATCCAATTATTCATATTATCATATCCTATATCCCTATGTTCTATAATTATAATTTCTTTATGGTTTTTTTTTTTTTATAACACTTTGAGTAATGATCCTTATTTCAAAAAGTATATAAAATAATAAGAATATAAAGGCACAAATTATTCAGATAATTCAAGAAAAATAATTTATGTATTTTCAATGAGAAACATGATAAAAGTTGCAAGCATATTTATAATCCAATGACTTTAAGAAACTTTTGTTGATCGTGAGAATTATAAATTCTGTAACAAGCATTAATATTAAAAAAAAAAAAAGCAAAAAAGAAAAGAAAGTCAAAAATTGTACCTAGAGTTAATAGAATTAATAAAATATCTAAAATAATGTTTTCCTTTAGCATTCCTAAACGGCTGGAATGATTGCAACGAATTTTGGTACAGATATATATATATATGTATAATCTATATACAGAAGATAGACTAAGTTAGAAAATGATAGGTCCAACCCCGGTAGGTGCTCAAACAGACATTTTAAGATTTACGATGACAATTTTTATTTATAGATAATATTAGTGAGAAAGGAATTATTATTCCTGAATTTCTTATTATTATTTTTTATTATTTGTTTCCATGGCACGTACGTCTATGACATTAAAATGCATAAAAAAAAAATGTATTAATGTCACCTCACGTTCTAACATTGAAAGTTGGCGTACTCATTATTCTTCTACAAAATATCAGTCCACCACAATACTGCAACGGTACCAGACTTTTAGTAAAACAGTTGATTGAAACTACAATTTTAAACGGGAAGTTTAAAGCCAAAGATGTACCTGCTTTTGCCTCGCATCCCAATGATTCCAACAGATATGCCTTACGAATTCAAATGTTTGCAGTTTCCGGTGTGACTGGCTTTAGCAATGACCATTAACAAAGCATAAGGATAATCTCTATAAGTGTGTGGACTGAATTTGGAAAATCCATGCATCTCATATGGACAGCTGTTTATGGTATGCTCACGCGTCAGAAAATGTTTTAATTTATTTGTGTACGCACCAGAAAGAAGAACAAAACATTTTGTGTGTCCAAATTCACTTCAATAAATATCGTTAAATTGAATACTCGAGTTTTCGGAATTTTTTCGATAATACGAATACAATTACATAATGATAAACTAAATTGATTATCATATTTACTTAGTATATTTTAACCGTTATCTATAGTGTCTTTATATATAAAAATATACTGCTAGTATAACCACAGGTAACAGATTTGACACAAAGTTTGAGGCATATAAGAGGTAGGATTTTTAACGGGCTACGAAGTGCAGGGTTCAGCAAGTTTATAATATTAAACCATTTTGAATTAAAGATACTATAACAAACAATATGAAATCAATTTCTTTACGTGTTTTATTTTAAGATGTATAAGAGAATACAAATATAAGTAATTGTTTTTTTTTATATAGATATTTATTTTTATTAATTTAGGTTAAATGTTCACAGTTAAAGATTATACACATTTTAATAATAATAATAACGAACAAACATTACACTAGGTACATTTGACAGAAGTTTCATTTAAAACTATTGTATTTTCTATATTAGTTACTTGTCACTTATTTATGTATAAATAATATAATTATGTTGGTATTATTACTTATGTATTTAAACAGTTGTTATTTTTTATAATCCATTTAGATATTTACTTAAAGTTAAATATTTATTTAAAGTGAAAAAAAATAAAACTAGATACTTACTATTTTTTAAAAGTATATATATAGAAAATACCAATTATGAAAGATACAAATAGAACCATTAGAAAAAGCATTTAAGAGTCAAAAAAATGTTTTATAATATACACTTATTATCTATTTTATTACATAAAGAAATTATACCTTTTAGTAAAACTACCAGTTTTCAAAATATAGACTAAATTTATACTCAATTAATAACCTATATAAATTAGTATTTAATATTTTATTTTAATTTTGTTTTGAAACACAATTTTTTTTGTTTGTATTTTTTAGTATAATGTATGTATTTTTTTATTTATTATTCAAAAAATAGAAAAGGTTTGCAAATATTATAATAAATAATATCATAATAAAATTAGTTTCAAGACTTCTGTAAGAAGTTTTAATAAATGAAAAAAATTAGGAAAATATTAAGAAAAAGAAATGAACCCATACCCTGGTTTTCAGTTTTGGGGAGTACATTATATTTCCCTCATATTTTTTAATCTTTTACGACACATAGCAAATTAAATTATTTATATTTAAATGAATCGTGATTATAAATGTATGTGTGTTATTAAACTAGCATACTTTAATTTAATATGTAATTAATAATAGTTACGTAAGAATTAGAATTTTTTTTCAAAATTAAAGCGACTATATTTATTATAAATATTAAACAAAGACAATTAGGCCTGGGATAGTCACATTTAAGAATGAGTTACAAATAAAATTTAGAGTTTAGTTTAGAAATCCAGCATTATATACGAAAAAAATAATAGATTACACGAAAGCAGGGGGCGGAGAATTAATATTTAGAAATAATTAATTAATACGCTATGTACTATTTTCAATTGTAATTATTTAATCGAAAAAGTTTATAGCTAAGTGGGTAAGCATTGTTTGTCATGAATTATCAGGAACAAATTTCCGAAAATAAATATACATCATATTTATCCATAGAGTTATTATCCAGCAAAAATATTAGGTATATTGTAATATTTTGTTTTATTCGTAAAGACTGGCTAAAATACTTTAGGAATCTTACAATACAATAATAATTACTAAGTTTTGACAACGAGAAACAAAGGACTTTTAATTTTAATAAGATATATGACTTATATTTTATAAAATAATGTATATAATTGAATACGTTAAACCACAAGACAAATTGTTTTCCTTTACATTACTCATTTATTAAAATATCTTAGATATATTAAACTCTGTGTCAAACTATGCGTGAACATTTAAACGGCACAAAAGTTTTTGTTACGTAACATTAATTTTGGTACACAATACTGACTAAGGTAAATTTAAAATTTAAACATAATAATTAATGGTTATTAAAAAAATTAAACATTATAAAAATACTAGAATATTTAGAGTTACCTAGAAATGAACAATAGGTTTTTGAATTTTTTTATGACTCAAACTTTTTTTACATTTTTTTTATCTTTGATTTTTATGATTAATACCATGAAATTTAACGGATGAGTATTTTTGTTTAATGTAATTAGTTTTTACTGTTCAATTCATAAAATTATTGAAAAAAAAAAATCATTTTTTTCAGTATCTCACACATTCTATTTTATTTATTTAAATACATATCATCATAAAATTTCATTTTGTACAACTTTGAAATTAATAAATGTAGGATGTCCAATAATTTAGATTTTAAGCGAAGAGAAGTTATATACCGATTGATTTAAAAATTATTTTTTAATTTTATTGAAAATGTTTAGGAAATATTGGGTATTTCAGCAAAATTTTAGTTATTTGTAATATTACAATAGCTCATTATTGAATGTAAATGATATAATTTTTCAATATATGAAATAACTATTCAAATTTGATTTTTATTTCTTATATTTATTATACTACCACAACACATTCATGTTTGATAAAAAAAGCCATATTAATGTATTACTTAATACATTATTAAATTTATAAAACATAATTTGAAGTATTAAAACATCTAAATTTTTAACCCATTCAATATAAATGGTTGTTTTTTTTAAATATTGAGAAAAATATATTTTGAGGTATAAATGAAAGAAAGCTTACATTTGCATTTATGTTGTTAAATTATGTTCATAACCTTATTGTGAAGGTAAAAATATTTTCAAAATTGCATAAAATATAATATTTAATATTTGTTTTTGACTGATATTCATTCGAAATCTTTATTAAATTATATAAATTTGTCATTGTTTTAAATATGCATTAATATATATATATATATATAATATAGAAAATATAATTCCATTACTAGTAACAGATTAGAAATAAATATATTAGTTTTAATGGTATGGCGTAGATGCAAGTCAAAGTATAATTTTTTCCTATTAAACATTAATAATGTTCGTTAATATATTGTTAGCATGTGTTTAAATATATTTTTATGTTATAGGAAAGTTGAATATTGAATGGGGATCGTGGTGTATTATTATGACAGCATTCACTTAGACGCGATACTTGTCTCTCTAGATACAATATTGTAATGATACGTTATAAAAATAATGAACTATTACCTTTATATCGTTTGCTTTTAAGTCCTGTCCATAATATACAATTTATTTTATCAGGTTAGTTACAACTGTTTTGTATTTTTTTTTTTGTTTTGTCATAAAATGGAAAGTATAATTTATTCATAAAAATATGTAAACGAGTTTCCGCTTTCAAAATATTTTAACACATCAATGATAATTAATTTTTTTTTTTTAACGACTGCTTACTTATCAAATTGGTTGATTAAAGTGATTTAAAAGTGTATCTTATTTAAGTTGTTAATATATTTATGATTTAAATTTTGATGATTATTATTTTTGCTTTCATCTATATTTTATATTATAGCACATTAATGTTTTATATTTAAATTGTAATTTTAAAATATTTAACACGCAATAGTATTAAATAAAATGTAATGCTTTGATGAGGTAAAAGCTACATCGTCAGAAAACAATTGCCATTAAGTTTATATCTTCTCTTTTTGATGTTTGTTTTAACCCTTTGATAATATTTTGAGGTTAAAAATATTAAACCATCTAACAGTATCTTACCGGATATCGTGCTATGCAGTTTTAAATTTTGAGTAGTACCTTACGTACGTATTTAATATGTTATTTTTAATTATATTTTATATTATAAATAGATTTTAGCTGTTAATATAATAAAATAAAAGTACAAAAAAGTTGTTTACTCTTCAGTCATTTTTTAAAATATGAAGAAGGATAATGAAATAAAATCCAAAAAGCAAGAATAATAAACAAATCGGTTAGCAAGTTAGTGAATTAAACACACCTGAAAATGTTTTGTCAAAAGAAATCAGTCCAATACAATATTCCAAATGAACAAATTTTTTTAACGTTATACTTGAAAAAAATTACTTAATTAATTGTTTAAAAAATGAATTTTGTAGGTATAACTTTTGTTTAATTAAAACTTAGTTTTGAATAGATATAGCTATAATATATATTATATTAAGTTTATATAATATCTAAACGAGTATAATAAAATAATTATGTACGTAAAAATTATTCATCATTATCAATTTCTCTACTGTCCATCATTTATTAATTTCTAATTATGGTATATGAAAAATTTAAAATACAATGGAAAATTTGAACTCTTCATTATAGCGATTTATATGTATACATGTGTGTATATGTATGAAATGAATCTTGTCTAAAATGAAACGTATGATTCGTTTTCTTGGTTTAAACTATATAATGACGAAAAAATATGTGCATAATAATTGGGAAATAGATTGTAAAATAAAAAATAGGCAAAAGCATTTGAAACTTTATATTTGTTGGTCCCTATAGATAATCTGCTTTAGAAAAGTTTCGGGAGTCATTATATTTGGTTTTTTTCGAAAAAAAACTTTATTATTTGCATATAATTTTACAAATAATTTAACAAAAATACATCTACTTAAAAAACAAATAAGTGAAAACAATATTTAAAATTTCCTTATATTTCCGACAAATGAAACCGATTTTACACTTAATTAACACGTATACAACTTATTCAAATTCATAAGAAAAAAAATTATTTGTCACGGCTACACGGCTACTATTATTTATATATATATATACCAGTAGCCGGCAACTGTTTTAGGCCCTTGGTTCACATTCAAAAATTTTAACTGATTCACGGACCGGACAATTCAAATAATTGATATGATATATAAGTATAATAAAATTTCCTAGTTTCGGAATTTAATACAGACCGTATAAAAAAGACGTGTGGGCCGTCGGTTACCGATCACTGATATTTACTATAATATATTTAAGTAAAACTATTATGTTTGGCATTAAAATGAAATATTATTTATGCTAATTATTTCCATTTTCGTAGATATTTATTTATTTGATATAGGTACTTCAATGATATTTTTTTATAAAAGATATCGACAACATATTTTAATAATATAAAGTAGGTACATCTAATGAATTTCATTGTAGCATAAAATATGTAATAAAGGTGCTAAAGAATTTTTATAGTTCAAAATGTGTGAATATTTTGACGCAAATGAGCAAATAAAATTATTTAAAACATAATTCATATTTTTGGGACAGGAAAACAAATTCAATTCTATTAACTTTTACGATAACTATGAAATTATTTATTTATTTTTGTTGTTTCATCAATTTAATGTTGAAACAGTTTAATGATACATTTTTGTGACTTATCGATTTTATTTAGTTTGAAATACTTTTATTTTATAAACAATATTATTAAAAAAGAACTTAAGCACTTGTAATACGAAAAAAAAATGTAAAATAATTGAATTAATGTAGTCTACATTACATAGTTTTTTTTTTTTTTTACATATAGTTAAGCTATATTGTTTTTAAGACTTTAAAAATATACCTATAATTATATGAATTATTCAATTTAGTATAAACATTATACCTAAAAAGCTTTAAAAATATACCTATAATAGTTATATAAATTATTAGAATTATAAGAAATTTGGGTAAACTTGGATTTTGTAATTCATTAATGGATTCCAATAAAATTGTTTTCATGCTCATCTATTGTTTTGTTATAACAATGATAAGTTGAAAGTTATAAAATGTAACGATAAATTATTATTGAAAATAAAAGAGAACACGATGCTTTTTGGGAGAAAAATTTTTTTTTCAATATGAATATTATTTTACACTCTAAAATGTCAACTATAATTTTTATCAAGCCTACGTCCTTAGCCTTACCCTTCATTCATAGTGTTTGAGATTTACTTCGGAGTTGTAGAGACTTATTCTATATATACCGCCGTAACTACATAACAAGTTTCCGAAAAGCTTGTTTTTCAAACCAGAAGTGCACTTGTATCCCTAAGATAAAAAGTTTCCTTTAGGATATTTGCATTCAAAACACAGAAATTTTTCAAACGTTATGTGTTTTCTCATTGTTCTTCAATATTTAAAAAATGTGAATATGACTCTTTTTATTATTATTATTTTTTTAATTGAAACCTGTTAACCCTATTATTGCATTGTGTTTTGTTCAGTCGTGCCTAAGAGCGTTCTTAATAAAATTCATTCAATGAATTGAATGGAGAATTTTTTATTGACGCTTTAAGTTATATAAAATATACGAGAATTTAAAAACTATACACATGTAATAAAGGCACAGAAAGAAATCAATTTTATATATTTTACTATGCTGCCGTGGTACTTTAAAAAATATAATTGGAATTTTCGGTTTTTGTACAGTTTTATTGTAAGTGGAGTTGGAAAATATAAGCAAAGCATCATCAAATAATTATTTAGATTCACAGACAGTTGTACGAATTTGGAAATATATGATATAAATTAACTCATCGTGTACACCGGATAGCGAAAGAACAAATTAATTTTATATTAGTCACGTCATAGTTGTAACTTTTAAAATTAACGACCCAAGACTTCGGAATTACAAAATGGTACTACGCCATCAGTAACCGACACGGGTAACGGACTCCTTTAAAAAAACTTTTGTACTGACTAGCTATTGTTAAACGTACTAGGTTTGGCGTAATTTTTTTTTTTCCACTGGATCAAAGCTCAACATTTAAATTAAACAAAAAAAATAAAACCACTATGGGTATTGAAATATTTGATGATGATTATGCAATTTACTTAATTGCAGAATAAAATCACTAAGTCATAACCAACATTTTTGTCTTTCGATAGTTTTTAATTTTTGATTTTTTTTAAATTGGTGCAATAATATGGTATACAGGCTGGAGACCCAATAATATAAAGTAATATTAATTGCTATTATTATGTATTCAATTTAATCATAAGTTATATTTCTTATTCTTCTTCTTCTTGGCTTTATGACTCTCCAAGAGTCTTCGCTGCTATCGTCAAAGCCTTCCATCTTTCCCTATCCTGGATAATATCTTTCCAATCTTCTACGTCTACTATTTTTAAATCCTGACTTACCACTTTGAACCATCACTTCCTTGGTCTACCCCTTGATCTTTTCCTACTTGGTTATTTCCCACTTTGGCTATGGTTGCCCTTATGCCTTTGCTTCATCCCTTCACATAACATGTCTGAACCATTGCAATCGTTGTGCCTTTACGTAGTTAGTTATCTTCGTGTTTTGTGTAATTTCTCGAATTTTGGCATTTGTCTTTCTTCGCCAACACCTTAATTCGTCATCATATAACGCACCACAAATCCTTTTTAATTACTTGTTCTCGAAAGAGAGTAACCTTTCCTCCATTTGCGCTATTTTCGTTCATAACTCGCAACCATACGTCAGCGTCGGTATAACTACAGTCATATACAGTCTTAATTTTGTCTTTATCAAGTATAATTTGGATTTAAAAACTTTAATGAAGCATAATAAGCCTTTTTCGTTTTGTGTATGCGGTTTACTATTTCTACGCTCTAGTCGTTAATACTCTTGATGGTAGCTTCAAGGTATTTAAAGTGTTCTACTTTTTCAAAAACCAGCCCTCTCACTGCAAATATTTTATGGTTGTTTCCCAATAATTCCATTACCTTGGTTTTTTTTTTTCATTTAACGTTAGACCTACTATTTTAGCTTTGTTAATTAATTTGGCTGCATTATTTATTACAGTTTCTTTGCTGTTGTCAATTAGGTTTAAGTCAACCGCAAACCCTAACATATCCAACTTTGATACATTACATCTAGTCTATATCCATTATGTTGTAAACTTCTTATCACCTTTTTAGCGCTACATTGAATAGCAAAGGAGAAAGTGCATCCCAGTGTTTAAGAACTGTAATTACTTTAAAATCTTCAGATGTGGTTTGGTCTATCTTGACCTGGTACTTCGTGCCTTCCATATACATTTTTATTAATTCTTTTAATTTTGCTGGGAACCTAAATTCAGCCATTATATTGTACAAGCTTTTCCGATGTACGCTTTCGTAAGCTTTTTTTTTTAAATCTACAAATACTTGTCATATATTTTTTCGAAATTCATATATCTTTTCTATAATTTATCCGATTACTGACAGCTGGTCAATCGTTGATTTATCATTTCAAAATTCATATTGATAATCTCCGATGTACTCCTCTGCTATAGGTTGCAATTGCTTCAATAATATCTTTGCTAATACCTTGTACACTGTATTTAGTAGGATTTCATTTACACTTTTATTGTTTAATTAATTAAAAGTTGTTACACTCTAATTTGTCTCCTTTCTTATGTAGTGGGATAATGATAGCTTTATTCCAATACTCCGGAAGCTTTTCTTCCTTCCATATGGTCAAGCATAGTTCGTGAATATTTTTATGCTTTGCCTCGCCTCCGTATTTCAGTAGATTGGCTGGAATACCATAAATATCAGGTACCTTTCAGTTTTTAAAGCTTTTAATTACCTTTGTTACATCCAAAGTAATTTCGTATATTTCCAGTTCAATCCTTTGTTCTTTCTATCTAGGTACTGGATTCTCTGACAATTCCCTATTTAGAAGCTCTTTAAAATATTCTATCAATTTACCTATTTTTTCTCGGGTTCCATCAATATCCTTCCATCTACACTCTTGACTGCTTTTAACGTGTGGTTATATTTTTTACACTTCCTAATTTTCGTAAAAAGTTTTGCCCTTTATCCTGCGAAAAATCTTGTTCAGTGTTACTTAGTAATTCATTCATATAATTCCTTTTTTCTCTTTGTAAAGTTCTTTTACATAACCTGCGTTCTTGTTCAGAGTTTTTTCACTTCTGGTGTGTTTGGTCTGAGATAGTTTTTCCGGGCTCCCCCTTCTTGATATTGCGCTACTACACTCTGCATTAAGCCATTTCCTTGTTTGGCTTTTCGATATTCTCACTGCTTTTGTGCTGCTTTTATAATTGTATCTTTAATTGACTCCCACTGACGTCTACCACTTGGCTTATTTGTATTTAATTATTTTCTATTTATTCAATGTAGTTCTTTCTTTCTACTTCAAATTTTAGCTGCTCTACACTAAATTGTGTACTTTGGTATTTTGTATTCGCATTCTTTGCAATTTGATTCAACGTTTCGCTATAACTAGAAAATTATCAGAGTGACTGTCAACTCCTCTGTAACTCTTTACATCTGTTATGCTAGATTTAAACCTTTTGTCTGTGAGGATGTGGTCTATTTGATTTTTCGTCCGTCCATCTGATGCACTCCAAGTCAGTTAATGTATAATTTTACGGGGAATGTGGTACTACTAATGATCATATTTCTATAAGCCGCAAATTATATTAGTCTTCTTCCATTATCTTTATTTATATCATGGACACTATCGAGTCCAACTGTTGGTACATAATACCGATCTTAGCATTGGCTTCCCTAATTATTATATTAATAGTGTTTCCAGGATCATTGTCTTATTATTATTCAGGTCAATTCGTCATAAAAGGATTCCTTATAGTCTTCTTCACTGTTTTCCGTTTGGAAATGTATGTTTATCATGAATAAATCCATGGGTGTCGGTATAATTTTTACTAAACTAAGCCCCTCAGATATTGGGTTAGGTGTTCAGTTACCCGTAATTCATGGTATTTGTATATTGCAAATCCTGCACCAAAGTGATGTCTATTTTCCACTCTCTTATAATAGATTATGTACTCACCGATCCTTATATTGCTTGTGCCCGTCCATCGTATTTCCTGTAACGCTATTGTTGACACGTTGTATTTCTTTAAAATGTCGGTGAGATTTTGACATGCACCGGTACGATATAAATTTAGTATGTTCCAAGTCGCGATCCATGTATATCTATATTTCCGTTTCCTATTACTGTTTAATTTTCCAGGGTCATCAATCCGTTTCCGAGGCTTCATTGGGGGTTCAAAACACGGATTTTCTATGATACAGGGTTATTAGCTCTACAAAACACCTTTCCAACCCGCGATGAGGGAGCTCGGCGTCCTGGGTTCGTTAAACCCGTAGATACTAGGTGTCCTTCTCGAGGAGATATTTCTTATAATAATCGTATTATATTGCTATATTTATTATCATGAGTAACATTATTTTGTAAATGATTAAACCATGTAATGTTTTTAGCTTTTAAGTTTTTTGGCTTGTTAATTAGCTTTAAGTTGAACAGCAAATTGAATGAAATGAAAAATATAAAATGTTCAAAAATCAAAATAGGTATTAAAATAGATTCAAATAAATTAGTTATATTAGTTCAATTAATATTAAATATTGTTTTAAAATAAATCATATATTTAAAGTAACAAGGTGATTCATTTTACTATATTGATTGAAAATAATATTCTATCAGATTATTTACATTGATATTATAATTAATATAAAATAACACATACATTTACAAAAAATAACATTTATTTATAGGGCACCCTCCTTAATCTTGATATTTCTATTAGTTCTTAATTTTATAAATTATATTGAATATTCTTTCTCTTTTTAACGACGAACAAATAAATCATTTGTTGAACTAAACTAGTTGCAGAGGTTTTGAAACCAAAATATTCTCCATTTACCAACACTTCAGTTGCCTTCTATTTTTTTCCTAAAGTTTAAGTTGCAGAAATTCACATCTTTGGTTATTAAAAGATATTCATTTAAGTAGGGCACTTGGTAAAATGTGATACAAAATTTTAAAATTACCGGCTTAGATTCAATTAAAGCGATAAGATTTATTTACAGTTATAAGTAGTTTCATATCGTTAGTTGATAGATATATTTCTTTGTGATATAATATCCATATTCCTTAAAAATTAACGCAGTATCACAGTATAGTTATGGTATATATTAATAATCTATAATATTATTTTACAGTATTCTTTCAACCCGTGTATTGTTCGGGTAGAAAACTGATTTTACTAATGTATTTTGATATAATTTAGCCAACAATGAAATATAGGACAGGGATTGAGACCGGACCGAAAAGAACCGGTTACGGAACCTAAAACTTAGTGTAAATTAAAGAACCGAAAATAACCGTTACCTGTATTTTATATTTTTAATATACCCTAACCAATACCGAAATCTATACACAATACCAAAATAATACCGGTTTTTTAAGGGTTTTTTGCTGATTACAAATTCCTGTTGAAATCGAAAGAAATTACTCTTTAAACTAAAAATATATTATTTAGAAACAATAATTACATGTAATAATTTATATTATACAGTATTTACGCAATGTTATATTCGGCCGTCGACCAATGGATATATTATTTTCTATGGAATATTAATATATATTATGTATATGTTACCCGATTATGTCCATAACGGATCATTTCTGCAGACACATAAGTTATTTTTACAATTAAAAAAATAACACTGGATTTTTGAAGTATTTATTTTTATTACATATCTACACGTCAAACACAGTACAAACGCATATCGTATTATCGTTATTAGTTATTATCGAATATCGGTGCTTAGTGGTGAATTTGCTATATTTGCTATTCAGTCGCCAACGCATTAACACGCAGTCTACCTTTATTAGTTAAAAAGTATCAAATTAAAATTATGGGCCGTCATATCGTGTCATGCGTTTATAAATATTTTGTTTACAATAAGAAATCCGAGTCAGTTTGCAAAAGTTGCAATGGAAAAATTGTAGTTACATATTTTTGTTTCATTTAATTTTAATTTAAGTTGAAAATCATTAACAAAAGAATTAAAATAATATAGTAATAAAATGGTAGGTAACTATGTAATATTCAAGTAAATAGACAAGACGACATTATCCTTATAGTTTATCTATACCATCAACTATAATAGTGCAGTCTTGAGTAATTTATTCAGGTCTTACTCGCTATTATGTTAAAAATACCTAATGTGAATATTATGTGATTATCTACAAAATAAAAAAATAGTACCTATGATTTTACCAGTAATTGCTCTTCACCTGTACGTGTAGCTTTGTAGCAGATTACTTATGAAAAGTTGAAATACTATTTATTTTGATTAATTTAATTTGTATATTGTATTCCTTAAATATTTATATTTTAAAAATTTAATTAAAATAGCTAGGTAATCAGATATTATATAAATATGTACCTATAATTTTAAAAAGGAAAGCGTGGAACAAAGGCACCCGAGTTTCCACCAAGATATATATGAGGAGATGATGGTTAAAGATACAGAAATAAAAAGATCTTCCCAGATTAACACATCTGCTATCAAAGCACATGAGAAACTCTTTTATTTTTCTATACCCGAGGTTAAAATTAACATTAATATGAACACTTTAATCAGTGCCTGCAAATACTAAACAATAATATATAATATATATTCTTGTATTAAAATTTCTAATTTGAAAAAATAATGTACAAAAATAATGGTTAGAAACTGGTTGGAACCAGGATCTAAATTTTAAAACTCTTAAAATCTCGAAATTTAACCTAAACCCCTAAAAAAATATTCTAAAAACCCGAACCTCTACCTAAACCGTTAAAATCATTAAGGTCTCAGTCCCTGATACATCGTATACACGATTTTTCCAAAAGCAGTACAACTTCTAACTAAATCGATTTAAAAAACTTATTATATTTGATACTTCCCACATAAGCATAATAATATTATAATATTTTATTCGGCAACGTTGTTTCATAATGTTTTTGATGATGGTAGTTTTCAATATGATAGGCCTTCATAATTTTAAGTTTATTTCGTACCGAAGCAAACCACACAAACTTCAAGTTTATCCGATATCGATCTTGTTTGCATATATTATAATGCGTAATTTTCTACTGTACGATCACGCTGAACTATGCTAGTTGATAAATTAATCAGATAGTCAACTTTATCATACATTTTACATCATACATTTTCATAGCTACCTTTTGGATGTTAAAACCTAATGAACATTGGAGTATCAACGAATTTTTAAGACACCACGTATTCTAAATATTAGTTTTGTATAGCATAGTGCAGACAAGCAATCAACTTCCACAAATCGATAACTTTGTTCGAAAAAATACTTTCTTATCTCTAATTTTATAAATTTATTTGAAATCCGTAATATCGAACAGTAATTATCGTCAACTTCAACTGTCAAGCCGAATAAATCTTTCGTCAAAAGTTGATTTTAAAATAAAATTAGCTTTATGTAATAATTCTATTTGAAAAACAATTATAATAAATTATATTACATTATAAATTATAATATATATATTTTAAGTAAAAAACATATACAAATTTGCATAAATCAAGTATTTATTTAGCACCATTTATTATCAAGTAAGACTTATTTATAGTATTTATATATTTTATACATTATACATTATTATGTTGATTGGATATTACATATTACTTTAACTCTTTTCGAATTAATAAAATATATTTTGCTATATTTTATTTTATCGTATTAACTACTCGAAACACCGAATGCCTTACTTGTTTTTATTTAAATATATTATATACTTAACTAGTCAAAGGTTCACTGTAAATATATAAAATGGAATTTCACTCTATTTTCTATTTTGATTATTTTCATTGTTGTTGTTGTTGCTCCAACAATCGAGTACAATATAACACAGTCGACGTGAGATATGTTTGAGAGAAACAATATTATCTTGGTCCGTTTTTCTAAATTGTAGAAATTTTTCCTTTTACCCACCACGTGTTTCAACGTGACAGTTGAAAAAAAAAAGAATGATTGATATTTTTCATATTTCCTTTACTCCTATTTTTTTTCTAACCGAGCGTGATTGTGATACGCAACCGATGTGTTTTACTTATTAAGCGCACTCCTTTGCATAAAAGCTCATTTTTTACCTGTTCGCCTACAGATAAGACCGTAAATTTGATATTTCGTCATTTGCCCACTTTCCGCCACCTTTGTGAGCGTGCCTATACGTAACGTTTATCCGCCGGCTCATCTAAATGCCAAAGGTTTCTGGGTAGACGGTCGCAGAGATAAAACGTATGCACGTGTACACGGATGGACAAGCAGTTAGGTTAGACCGGCTCTCACCTACAGATTACGCAGTTTCCGATGCAATAGAAGGCTCTACGCGCAGACAAGTCTTACGTTACGGGCCGCGCATTCGATCGCCTATTTGTGTCCGATATAGGTACTCCTGCGCGTATCTGGATAATACGTCCAAATTAAAATGTTAAGTTTCAAAAATTCAATCTGCTTATTGCTTTATGGTTCATTTCCATCATGGATTTTCGAATCGCATTGGGGTTTTATTTTGTATTACACATGAACACCATTTTTTTTTCACAGAGAGTATGCTATTTAGTACAGAAAGTCAATCTAATGTCACCCGTATAATATATAAAATTAATAATAATATTAATATATAATATATAATAGTTCGAGTAATTCATGAATACTTTTTTAAATGTATATTAGGTAAAAACTATAATTTTATATATATTAATTAATGAACACTAAATATATACATATATATATATATATATTTAGTGCTCACTACTAATTATTACCAGAGTTTATGGTGTTTAAGTTTAAAAAATGTTGTTCAATAGGGGAGGCTGCTTGTCTAGAATGTGATGTTATGACACCAGATTTTTTTGTAATCTCTTCTGCGATTGTTAAAGCAGTCCAACAATTTTCCTTTTGCTGCTTTTTTTATTGTAGGTCCTAGGTATAATATAAAAAATAAAAACAGATTTTACAATAGTATTTTAGTATTATACTAAGATAATTAGACATTATTCAGAATTTAAAATTAAAATATAATTCTGATAAAAAAGAACTTGCCATAATTCATGTATGGAATGAAATAAGTACTAATATGTTCTTTTGGAAAAATATTAGTGATTTCTTGTGACAGCAATAAAAGTTTCTGACTTGTAACTATTTTCTGTGGTTTGCTTTCAAGTTCTTTTCGTACAATCAAATTACATAACTGCCTTCTCCCAAAATTATCTAATAAGCCACTTTCTTTATACTTGAACAAAATAGCTTTTCCTTCATTTGAATTTTTCAAATAATTAAGTACATTCTGGCCCTAAGATACAATATCATTATATTCAAATAATATAAATATTTAAATAAGATAGTTAATAATTACTTGCAGTTTTGAAGAATGACATGTTACATCTACATTTGAGTGTTTAACATATATCTGATTTGAATTAGATGTTTGTCTTAGTATCTGTTGATTAACAAAATAGTCAAGAGGTGTGATGAAAATATCTGAGTCTGATGGACTTAATATAAAACCTGTATCACTTCCTAATGATGAAGTAGTTGGTGATTCAACATCAATATTCAAAGGAGAAGATATGTCCTATATAAAAATTAATAAAGTATTAATTTAAATCAAAAACATAACTGAATATTAAACCATTTATGCATAAATTAATATTATAAATGGAATCTAAATTAAACAAATTTTTATTAAACAAAACTCTCAATTAAACGAATTTAATGAAACATAATACTTTCCATTCAAAAATGTTTTCTTAAACAAAAAAATCAAATGAATTCAGTATTATTGTTGACATTTCATCAAGGATTTTAGCACACCACTGTAACAAATGTAACAGATTACTTCTTTAATTATTTTAATAATTGCAAGAATTTTTATAGTCAAAATGGCAAGTACAAAAGTTGATCAACAAGATATCAAAAAGTTTTTTGACAACAAAGAATAAAAAAAAAAATGTATAATTTACATATGTACCTACTTAAGTTCTTAATATAATTAGAATGTATTCGTTTAATTTATTTATACTATACTCATACACTTCACTTATATAATTATTTTAATTTGCATAAATTGTGTACCCTAAGAATGAGTTCTTTAAATGAAAAAAAATGTATTTAAAAAAAAAAAACCTTTAAGTTTGTTAAATAGAGATTCCACTATATTATATATAATATAATCATAATTAATAAATAAATTATTTATAATGATTTTAATATTTCAAGTGCAGAAGAGTAGAGAAACAGTACCTAACCTAATCTAACCAAACAGATATTTCTGTATCTCATCAAATCCTATAGAAGTTTAAAATATAGGTATCTATAAAGAAATATTTATTAAATCACATGTTCAATTATAAAATTAAAATGTTAAGAAAAATATGTTTGAACAATCACCCTGTATTAATCTAATTAATTGAAATAATTACAATATAAGATTCTGTGCTCACCATCATAAATGTAGTTTGAGTATCATTGGTTAAATCTAGTACTTTTCTCCATTCATCTACATTTGCCTTAAGTTTTGCTCTATGACCGATTTTAGGAACAAGTTTTTTCATCATATCTTCAGTTAAAATGTTCAAACAAATAATGCCTATGCCTTCATTTAACAGTAGAGAAATTTGAGTAAAATATAGAGGAATAAAATACCTATGTTTATTTTTTTAACTAACATTACCAATCATAAAACATTAGTTTTAAACTCAGCTGCATTAATTCTTAATTAACTGTTTTGTATCTAAATTATATATCTATCGTATGACAGGTAAAACACAGAATATATTCCGTATAAATAAATATTTTTTAAGTATTATATAATTTTATATTATATAATTACATATTTTTAATGAAATTTAGATACATATTACATAGGTAGGTACTTACTTTGAAAAACATCAATATATTGTTCCAGGCCCCAAGCCCTCAACATATCCGCAACATTAGCATCGGCCATAATAATATTTATAAAAATCCATGTATCCATTACACGTATTGTGTAACATAGCAATTTGAAATTAACAAAAATACTTTTGTACTGTTTACAGATTCAATGCTTCTTTAACAAAAATTTGTTTGTACCCAAAATATATCATTAACAGAACTTATATTGTAACTATATCAAATAGGTTTTGTATTTATTACTAAAAAGTGGGTGGACCTAAATATTAGACCATTGCAATTACTAAATATCTTTCAACCAAATAATTCGGTAAATTATTTTTTTCCGTGTAGGTATATAATATACTCAGCTAAACGTTAAAATAATTTCTCCATGAGAAATTACGATACAGAAAAAATAATTTGCACAAAATTGATATAAAAACTATGAATAGTAAGTATCATCGATGTTTAAATACGTACGGAAGTATATAATTATTTTACTATACATTCTGATTTTTAATCATGTATATTATGAGGTTTTTATTTTGATGATAAATAGTGGCCTTGTGAAGTTAAATGTGTAGCTATTATATTTAACGAGTAATATATTATACTCATGAAGATATATTTTATGAATTACAAAAATGTGTAACACACGAGTTCTTTGAACAAAAAAAAGAGAAAAACTAAGTGAAAGAGAGAGAGGAGAGAGATATGAGTGTTTCAAACGCAGTACATGGTCTGAAATAATGAGTTGGGGCGGTTCGTCCGGTAATTCCCTGCAGGGAGATCTAATGCGACGAAACGTGTCGACGTTAAATTTTAATCCAATTACATGTGTCCCGGCCATGAAAGTCATATACATGAGATTTATAATTATTGAGATTCGCAATTTCACGTGTTCGAATATATAATCTGGATTTTTTCGATATACTATAAAGAACCACACAGTTGTACGGTTGGTAGTGTAGTCGTAAGATATTTTGTGAAACCAATTGATTGTCCTCGAACTTATATTTGTCGCGTACAAGCTGTTTAGTATTTTTAAATTGTACTTTGAAACTATATTTCTTGTTTTTTTCATAATCCGATTAAACTAAAAAAAAAAAGGAAAAATGTGAAGCCTCTTATAAAATTCGATTGTAATAGTAAATTAGTGAAACAAACAATAATTGAATACTTTACAACCTTGCTATGTGCATAATCAATTTAAGAAATCGATTATTTATTCATTTTTTTTTTTTTTTTAATATTATTTTCAGTTGAAAAGATCAATTACAACTATAATTTTAAATAATATTATCTCAATATATTATACACATTTTGATGTTCCTACGATAAAATACGATTTAAACCCATTTATGGAAACTATCATATTTGATATAAATAGACTTAAGCCACCGTATTGTAAAGTGCCACCTACGCGACCGTATCCTTCAGTAAAATTCGATTAAATATGCTCACATTGATGTACGACTAAAACCGACCACCAGGCGTTGTTTGAAACCAAAACTGGGTTGTCTTGTATAAATTATTGAAAAATATAATTACGTATGATGTCTTGGGAGGTAAAAAATGTATAGGTACATTTGAAATTGAAATAAAAGTATACTCGTATAGTTGTTCCAAATATGAAAGTAGAGCATTTATTGTGGTAAATGAAAATAGTTTTTTATGGTTATACTATTGCAGCAATACTTGGGTTCATTCAATGAGGTACTGAATGTAAAATTGATACATTAATGCCGTCACAATAATGACAGTATAACAATGGCGTGTGGTCAGGGCAAGCGTCAGATTTTTACTCAATAGGGAAAAAAGGAATGTATTGAATGAACTCATGTCGATTGACAATGTGTCATGTTGTAATAGGTTGTAATAGGTTTCTTTATTTTAGATATAATACACTATATTATCTATATTATATTAGAATAACGGATAAAAAAAAACAACAGAAATTAAGGTCCTATAATTATATAATATATTGACAAAAGCTCTCGGGATTCAAATTATCAGATTCGTAACTAATTTAGCAAGAATAGCTGTTTTTGATTGGGCGGAGTAACCACGATTTTATTCAGCAATTGGAAGCACTACATCGAGCGATTATAAATACATTTAGGTATTAATTTTCTGATACCGAAGTCTTAACTAATTTAATCTAATGGTATTCAAAAATATTATCAACCTCAATTGCGTATATATATATATATATATTCTATTTAAAATTAAAAAAGTTTGAAAAACAAGTGTTGATCTTCAGCTCAATGAATACAAACGTAATCGTTTAATGTGACATAATAGAATGGTAAAAATAATCGAGATATTTTATAACGTTTTATTGATTGTGTTTGCTTTTTGTCTTTTCATAAACTAAATTTTCGTCAAGACAAAGAAAGAAATGTTTTATTAAATCAACGATTTATTATCGGCTTTCATAGGTATTCAAACTTGAACCACTCATCCTAACTCATTTCTAATAAAACTGATTCAGTTGAAAGGTCATTTTCAGCGATGAAACGAATAAAATATTATCAGATATCGGAGTGAAACTTACATCGACTAAAATCAAAAAAAATAAATGCTTGGATTTTTATGGTAAAATTGCCAACGTATTAGTAAAAAAAAAAGATAAACAAATGGATCTTATTTACAAATAAATAAATATTAAAAATCATAAAGGAATTTTTTTTTAACTGTTCATAATAATTAATAATTAATTTTATAACAAGGTTTTTCATTTTGCGCTTACTCAGCTTACCCAGCTTCAAATACTATTCTATACCACTGCAATATATATGTTGATTGTGTACATATTTTTTCAATTCATCAACATTGATACTTGTAATTCTGTTTTTAATTTAAGTAATTGAGATAAAAGTAGATAAACTTCATTTTAAACTCTGATAGTAATAATGTTTAATGACTTGCTCCGTAATTAAATTAATTAAAAAATAATTAAATTAATACCTACTACAAATAATTTTTTACATTATTTTTATTATTATTATTTTTATTAGATATGATCGTGTGGATATAAATAAAATATTTAGTTGTTTAGTTGACTATTATGTAATAATAATAAATTGCATTCAAGCTAAAAAATTGTGTGAGGATGACGAGACAAAAATGTATGTAGATATAAGTATAAAATAACAATAATCATATCTATCTTAACTATAGAACAGGTCAAACCTGTCTATGTATAATTCATATGTTTTTATATAATCACAATATTTAATATTGTGATTATAAATAAATAAATATTAATATATTATATTATTATAAATTATTGTAAATCTTACAGTTAATGTAGATTGTGGTTAAAGATAACAAAATATATGTACAATTATTGTTAAATCTATTAATGATATATGTTATATTTATATTGTCATATTCGTTTAGATTAACTTATAATAGTAATATACCTATACCTAGTAATAGTCTTAATTTATTTTGGTCACGGTGAAACTCCTAGTCTCATATGTTGGAATCGCTTTAACAATTTGTAAAATTTATATTTTTTTTTTCTGTCTTTACTAAGTGCATATAATTAGTTTTGGAATATCTTAAACAACCATTTAACACCATATTTATGATAATTTTTACTATAATATAGTGTAAACATATATGTATAAAACCTAGCTATTCAAATTTCTTAATTTTTCTCTAAACCTATTTATTTTTATGTTAAAATATATAAAAGTATATATGTAAAAATGTATTAAATATTTCGTTTATATATAAATTATGAAGCTGCTTTATTTATACCTTAGATTAATACAATTAATTAAATTAATGACAACCATGAGTACAAAACCTAAAAATTAAAAACTTAATGTGTCACTCTAATCTACAATATATGGCTACAATGATCATCCTTGGATAAAATTTGTAAACGGTTATATTATTTATAGTTTTTTGTATTTTGATTGCATCGTTTAATATATACCAAAATAATATAATTATTATTTATTGTAAGGTATATAAATTTTATTTTTAGTTGTAATGTTTTTTAATTTAATTAAATATATATATATATATTTAATTTTTATTTTATTTGGGTTTAGTCCATTTAAAACTATATAATAAATAAATTAACTAGCTAAATTTATGGTAAAATTATATAAGTAAAATAATTAATAAAATTCAAACATCCATCTCGATTTGATTCACAGTCATAACTAAATCAATTCGACTTTAATATTGTAATATAAATGACTGTATAGTACAGACGACAAGTAAAATTATTCATATTACAATAATGTGTGGTATTTGTACTCGAGACGATTTTATGTTATAAATATTGCACAGAATTAAGATATCACGCGTATTATGGAAATGGTTCTTATATTCAAATTTAAACACTATCGTGATTCTTAAAGTTTGAAAATTGGTACACGCTAATGGGACAAAACTTTTGAGTACAACAAAAAACATTGTAAGTTTAGTACATAGTTAACGTCAAACGGTTTGTGTTTATTTTGGGGTAGGAACATCAATGCATCAAATCGTTATGCTACCTACCGGTTTCTCCGTGTAAACACACATGTTATTAAAAGGGCGTGGTTTTAATGGCCTAAAAAATACCTTAAAATATCTTAGAAAAAATTAAATTATAACCTAAAATATTTAATAAATGACGTAATAAAATGTATTAAAGATGTGAAAAATGTATTCAATGACGTAAAAAATGATTAGCGAAAATTCACTAAATTTTTTTAATTTTAATTGATCAATACTTTCCGCACACGTAGTCCGTATAATTATTATTATCATTGATTATTATACCATAATTCAATGAAATAACGATAACATAAGACGATAAAATATAGTTGTCAATCGTTTGAAAAATATTAAAAAATATTGAATACTTAAAATTTCTTTAATTTTTTCCAAAAATGCTACAAATTTTTAAAAAAATATGAAAATAATATCCTTAAAAGTAGTGAAAATATTAGAAATTAAATAAAGAATTAAACACGATAAAAAATTCAAAAGTATGCAAAATATAAATTAAATTATATGAATGTATACCCCTTGAAACATATTTTTGCCAAACTAAATATTGCGTAAAGATTTAGAAAAATAAAATATATTTTGCATTGAAACCCACGCCCTACTTATGAATAATAAATATGCACTACCATGTACAACGGCTTTTTTAACTAGATGTATCAAATCATATTGCTATTTTATGGCCAAAATTAATATTTCAAATAAAACTATCTATGTACGTTTTTAAACTTTCAACTAGGATACATTGGTATATATGCAATGCACACTGTAGTATCTGATCGACCACGGTTTCTAGATTCCTCAATCAAGATTGATCGAACGTGAAGTATATAATTATTTCATTACATAGTGGATAACCATAACCTCATATACATATATACATATACATAAATATATACATTATATCGACTACTTATATGAGTACTTCACACCGTCAACTTCCGATCAAATATCAACATTGTTTGATTATTTGTTCGAGCATAAACGTCAATAAATGAGGTATAGTTGCAAACTAGACACTAGTGATGGGAATGAAATCCAGATTTTTCGAAAATCTGTCAAATCCGGATTTCAGATTTCGGATTTCAGGCTAGAAAATCAGGATTTCGGATTTTAAAATCCGAGATTTGGGTTTATTATTGCAAATTTCTATATTCTAATCATATAACATTCATTACACCACTTTTTAGTCGGTTTTTTAATTCTCGGACAAGATGATAGTGGTCTAAATAAGATATTTTATTAATTGGTAAGCACTTCAAGTCTTACGTACCATTATTTTTGGAGATTCAACTAATAATAACTAAAATGTATTTTATGATATCCGACTTATATATTTAATGTTAGACAAAAACTTGTATATGAGATTCTTAATTAATAAGGTCTAAATATCATTTGATTTTGAGAATGTTTAATTATTTTGTTTTTACTATAAATAGTTCCTTAAAGAATACTAATTTAATATTTTCGAATCTGAAATCCAGATTCAACGCAAAATCCGGATTTTAGAATCCGAAATCCAGGCTTACAGTAAAATCTGGATTTCAGATTTCGAACTTCAAAAATCTGAATTTTTCCCATCACTACTAGACACGTATGTATGTTGTTAGCAAAGTGTTATATCTAGTATTCCGTTTATTAATGCGATAAATTAGCAGAATAAGTATAAGTTATTTATATAATGACTAGGTATTATAAAGCGAATACTAAATTACTAGAACCTCATATACACTATAATGTTCGTTTAGATTTTGTCAAGATGTACTTTTTGATGAAATTGTATTAAATATATAATATTTAAATATATCAAATCTGTTAATAATCATAATCTATAAATAATTTTACTTGGTTTTAAAGTAATAAATATTTATACTTTAATTTTAATTACATATAATTAAAAAAAAATTAATATTAACTTACATAAATAATAACTTTTTGATAATTACTATGTAATTATCATTAGCCTACCTATATTTAATTAATCTATGATGAAAATTATAAAACAGTTATATTATCGACTCTGATATTAATAGATATGTTTATTAAACTAACCATCAGTCTTCTTTATTTATCATAATATGATAAATATTTAAAATACCTAAAATAAAAATGCAAACAATAAATCTATACTATGTTCATATTTTATAACTTTACGTACATCAATGTTATAAAAGTTCAAAATTGTTGTACATACATTTACAATTTTGATAGAATGATTAAGTAAATAATACTATACAGGCTAATCATTTATTTATAAATTTATTAAAATGTTGCATATTTTAGATTAGATAATTATATAATAAGGACACGTTGATAGATATGCAATATCGTTCTTGAATATGTCGTGTTTATAAAAGCTCTAAAGTTTACAGTCTTGGGGGACCTGTATGTTTATACGTGACACATAAAGCTTTTTTCGTGTGTTTCTTTTATTTTCGGTTCGATATTGCGGACTAACCGTTTGACAAATTTTGTGAAATTTAACTAATTTCCAATTTAACGTTCATTACATTCAAACTTTTATTAGGTAATCCTGACAATACAGTATCTGCTGCAACGTTTTTTAGTCGTCTTCTATAATTTGTGAACTTAAAAATCTGTAGTGCATATTAAGACAGACCGGCTTTAGAACTGTATTTACAAATGCATGTATATTGTGTAGAAAATATAAAAAAACGTTATAATATTAACCGTGAATAGTTCATACAGTTTCTCTTGAAGTTAAGGTCTGGATGGTGATTTAAATAATATTAAATAACATATAAATCTATAACGTTGGTATGTTAATAGTTTTATATCATAGAATCTATGACATAGATGATTGTGATCGCATTTTTGTGCTAGAAGAAGTCTTGGTAAAGTATAAAACTATATTAATATTGGTTTATATTATAAATTTAATTACCAAAAAAAAAACTTTGTTTGGTAGGTTATTGTAAATTAGTGAACTTTATTTGACAAATCGCAAAGTGGCTGATAAAAATGTCGACAAAAACTGTAAGCATAATGTTGGTATAAGTATAATTGTTATCCCTATTTTCCATTTATGATTAACGGTCTTCCATAAATATGAATAATTTATATATCTATTTAAATTAAAAGTTAAAATAATTTATTAGTTTCCGTTCGTGTAAACTGTTTTATTTTTTCATCCAAAAGTATAAAATTATTTAACGTACACGCCTGACAGTAGTTGTTTTTGTTCAAAGGGACACATACACACTCCATTGCGTTTTTATAAAACGAAAGATCAATAAGAGACCATTAAAACAGTGAAATAGACAAAAAAGTATCGAGTGACAACGTCATGGACCTTGGTTTTGGGAAACAAGAGTATTTTTTAGTTAACGAAAAAAAAAACAGTTCACCAAACGTACGAAAGAATAAGTCATAAATTGAGGTAGTAAAATTACCTAATATGAAATAGAAATGTAGTTTTTTTATTTTTAATGTTCTTATGGATAATAATAGTTTGTGCACATAAATTAACTATAAATTAATCTTTACATTTTAATCATATATTTCTTACAAATACTACATATAGGTAAACACAATTTAAAACGAATTAAATTAACGTTAGACCAAAATTATTTCAGATTTTGTAAATTTTTTAATTTTACAATATAGTCAAATATGCTTAACGTTATAATAACTGGGAAAATAATATTATTTTATATTTATCATACTTATGGCGAAATAATGGTATTATAATATATTGTACATAAACTTTGTTGTGAGTTATTCAAAACATTTGAAAAATAATTTTTTTTTTTATTTTAGATCAACTGCACAAGTTATAAACTTCGAAGGAATTCATTAATTTTAACTATTCAAAAGTATTTGACAGAAAAAAATATATGTATATTTTAGTAAACAGTTTAATAACCGTGATTCATTGGCAATGATTTTGGATTCGTTTCATACATTATCATGCATGCGTTCAAAAATGTAACGTCCTTGATAATGCTTTGTTTTGTTTTCATTTTAATTTTAATTACTTCGTCTTTTAAATACATTATCATACTTGGTTGTTGCTAATGTGCGTATAATACATACATACGTAACTGACTCTAAAGTACTTATTATTAAACATTTTGTGTTATACATAAGCATTCTCTTGTTTGCATTAGACATTAGAGAATATCCCTTATTTTTGTAAAAATGTACCAATTTAAATTGGTACGGTTGGTATAATGAATTTTTAATCACCCTATACTTTTCGAACTAATAAATTCTCGTGTTCCAATCTGTCAAAAAATGAACAGTACCTATACAATAAGAAATATTTAGTATACAATAACACAATTTATAAATTAATTTTATCAGTTATAATTTAAACTTGAAACAACTATATTAAAATTGATGGTTGAAGTTATTAATGGGTCTGTTCCAAAATTAAGCGTTCAAACCATTTTTTCAGTTTTTATCAAAGAAAACAACGAAAGAAAATAAATTAACACTTTTTGTTGTTTTATCCATCACCTAAAATGTCTGAAAAATATTTTAACATAAAAACTAAAATTATAAATCAGCGAATTACAAGTTGAAATTTGTTACGTCTAGAAAAAATAAATAAGTATAAGAGTTTACATAAACATCAACTTTTTATTTAGTTAAAATATTATTTAATTTACATTTAATTTATATTTATGCATCAATATAGTTATACTGTTCAAAAGAAAATATATTTTAGTTAATTTTCTACAGAAAATGTCATAAATATTGATAAATATTATTTTCATGTTACCATGAACCTTTCTCAAAAAATATCTACATAATCTAATTATTGCTTCAAAGATTTTTTTATTGTAATATAAAAATTATATTTATTGTAATATAAGCAGGTAGATTCTTTTTTTTTTTAAAAAAAAACAGACTTGTTAGATTTTAGAAAAATAAATGGATGATCATCCAGAAATTAATGTATAGGTACTATGTCTTTGAAAAAATATATTCCCCTCATTTTTCATAAATAGTATTATATTATATATTATATATATATTATAAGTGTATTTTAAAGCAATGATAATATATATATATATAGTTAAAATAACAGTACGATAGAAATCAATGAGTATGATGTATTTTCAATATATTATTTTAAACGACAAATATAAACGAAAAATAATATTAAAAAAAAAAAAATACTACAAAATACTTAATTGAAAAATAAATGTTGATAAACTTTCAGCTTAATGTTATCAAAATAACTTACTAACGATTAATACTACAAAATGTATTAAAATAAATGAGTTACTTACACATTTTTTTTTAAACTGAAATTTTGAAATTTATGTAAAATGATTTTCATTAAAATTATACTGATTAAAATTAAAATAATGTTATATTTCAGTCACACATCTACAAGTAAAACGTAGATGAAATATGTAATTCTAGAATTTTGTGAACTTTAAAGTCATATGTTGATATTCTCAAATTGAATAAATAATTAAATACTTTTTATAGTGAACAATTTTAACTTCGAATATAAAATTAATGTATTATTTCACACTACACTTAGAATATACTAATCTATAATTACTAATAATTTCACGGTATTAGTTAATAATAATAATAATAAAGTACGAGTTTCTGCCTGGACTTTTCAGAAGTACCTATGAATTGGGGCCACATAATATTAAATATATCACATATAAAGTATACACATATCACAATGTATATATTGAAAAAAATATTTAAATTAATTATTTATATTACGTATTTTCCAAATATTCAATAAATATTTAATTCAAATGAATAATAAAAATATGATATTAAGTACATAATAACATAACATTTCACATTTATAATTTCTATATAAATAATATTGATTTATCTTTTTTAATTTTTCGTTTTGGAATAATTATTAAACTCAATGATCTAACTAAATGAAGATTTTCCATTTCTTTTAGCTCCAACTTTTTATTTATTTTAATCTGTTCTCTAATAAACGCTTCTTTTTCAAAAGTGTAATTATAAATTTTATGTAAATAGGTATATATTGGTACATAGGTAGGTAATGATAATTACTCAGCTATAGCTAAAATATTATTGGGTCGGAATTCAGCGGTCTCAAGAATTGTATACGACACGTTGGGCCACAACTCAATTATAGCCTAAACATATAAAAATTATTATCTTGTGTGAAATTATTACTCGTATATTAAAATTGGGAATTTATTAGAAGTGTATACGAATTTGTTTCCTAATAATTTTCAACTTTTTCTATATATGCGTGTTATTCTTTTATATTTATTCAAAACAATTTTAGAGAGAAAATATGTAAAATTAATTTTCTTTTCAGTGGAAAAAAAAGTACTAATTTGATCATGTAGCTGATTTATTTGATAAATTGGATAGAAACCTGATTTACCTAAGATATAAAGGAGATATTGAATCCTCCTAAATTAGCATGAGAAAATTGTATTGTATAACTAACCAATTAATCGATTTAATAAATAATTGACTGATAAATAAACTAATCTTTTGGATGGTACTACTGATTACTCTTCCTCTCATTTGTAATTACCACTATTTTTCTTTCAAAAAAATGACGTATTGTTTAAAATATATGTATCGATTGTAGTTATTTTTTTTTGATAAAAAAAATTTAAAAAATAAAATAAAAGTAATTATCTTATCCACACGCTTCGGAGTGATATATTCTTGGGATTTAGAAATTCTATTTGTTTATTATTTATTGTGTTAATCAGTTATAATGAAAAACAGAATAAATCAATTGAATTAAATAATACAGATTGATTCGTTAAAAGTACCACAGAGTGTTCAAAATTGATCGATTAAGTTTGATAAACACTAATTTTCCAATCAAACAAATGTTTTCAATCAGGTTATTAAAATACAATATAAATTAATCAGAGCATATTCGCGCAGTGTAATGGAGGAAACTCGATTTCAAAAACTACCTGAACAAAAATAATGTAATAAATGTTCACATAGTGAACAATAAAAAAAATGACACCGATTAAGCACGCATCCAGCTGATTACGGTGAATATGTGAGTGACGTTGACCCGATACAAGTCAATGGTGATCGCACCCATTATTATTGTCATTTAAAGGGGTGCTGTAAACAAGTACGTGTAAACAAGTGATTTAAAATGGACGATATTCATGATCACGATACGTGCCCACCACATCTTTGCATACGATGCACATAAGTTATAAAATATTATACGCCCACGCATAATAACTTGAATTTTTTACTCGCATAACATTCATTATACGACTTAAATCATGGTAGCGTTGTCAGTTCTTTCACAATGTTGATGTTTGCACATGACTATCTTAATAATGTTCGTCGTTAGATCGTGGAACACAATCTAAGCTCGTCTTAATTTCGAATAGAAATTGAAGTTTCAACTATTAAGGCGACAATTCATCACAATTATTTATTAAAAAATTAATATAATATATACTTGTATTGCAAATATTTCATAAATATCAAATGTTTAGGTACAGTGATAAAATAAATAATAGTATCGATTTTGGTTCACCGATATTTCATCGGTGAAAACTACGCGACTTCATTTTTAAAAATAAAGCTTTGAGGAAAGAAAAAATATGAATTTACATATGATTCGTCAATAGAGCAGACTACTACTCTTCATGCTCTATATTTGTTTAATTATATGTATTTTATCATATCTGTTTATATTCAAACATCCACATTAAAAGTGATTTTTTTTAAAAGAAAAAAAAATCAAACAAAAATAGGTATTTATAAATAAATAAATGAAAAAAAAACATATACTTTAATTGTTTACTTTTATAAAATTTATCACTTGAATATGCTTATCAAATAGTACAACTACTATGTGCATAATACGTTATTTCAATTAATATGATATTACCGTAACTCGACTAAAGGTGAGCGATGATTGGCTAGTGTCTAGTTTCATTATCAGTATCGACCGTACTTACATATCTTTCTCTATTGTTTCGGCTGTATTTTAACAGACAATCATCGTATTATTTACTATAACCATAAGCAACATGCCCAAAACAAGTGGCGGGTCAGTGAAAACTATAGCTTTCCAATGGGACCGGTTTTGTGAGGCGAAACGCTGATGACCACTTGTTTGTTTGATATCGTATGATACATTATAAAAAATCGATACTTACTTGGGCAAACACTAAAGCAGAATTCAATTTCCAGTGTTTTTTGAAGACTTAAAGAACTGATTTTTGACACCAATTTGAGTATATATGTATTAATATATATTAATTACATACAGTATTTTAGTTCAAGAATACAAAAATCTGATCTTTCACTAAAGTATTTCTATAGATTGGATTGTTTTTTTTTTTTTTTAAGCATTGTTAACAAAATATATGTCATATGCTATCATATGTAGAGTATAATAATGATTTTATCGCATATGATATAATACTAATAATAATAACAATAATGTAATTAATAAACAATCAAATAGTTTTTTATAAATAAATAAATAATTGCTTAGCTTAGAGTATTATTATACTTGTTAACTATAAAAGGTTTCAAATTAAAAATTTATCGTCAGGTGTGTAGAAAATTGATAAAATCACGAAAGAATATGAAAAAATAAAAGAAGGAATACAATACATACATTTATTTTAATAGGAGAAGTTATTTAAAATTAGTTCTTATTAGACAGATATGTTATAAAAGACTGTACCTTATTCAAATTTTGTTAAATATGTTTTAGAAAATAACCATAATATATTTTTTGATATCAATAAAGACTTAGAAATTAAATGCCCAAAAAAACATTTACATTAATTCAGTTTAAGAAGAGTTTGTTACACATACACAATAAAATAAAGAAAAGTAATTTTAATAATATTGTAAATGTACAACTGATTTTAAAAATAATATATCAATATAATAATATATTGTATCACTATTGTAATAAATAATAATAACCAAAGTATTTATATTTCTTAACATATAGATTTGATAAAAACTAATTTTAAATAATCTCGCCTATTAATATAAACTATCTCTATGTAACACGACCAATTTTTCTCAGTGTACCTATTCCTTCCTTTATTTTTTCATATTTAGTCGCGGTTTTTTGACTTTGTATGTATCTGTATACAGGGGCGGACTGGGACCCAATCGGCCCACTGTTCTGCAAAAAAAAATCGGCCCCTACCGTACATAAAACCAAGATTTCAAAAAATTTTTACCTCTTCATATTTTTTAGTTTTTAAATTTATCAATTAAATAAGTATGTTTTTATATTTGGATATTGTAATTTAAGTTTAATTTTCTTTAAAATATAATATATATATATTGTAAAATGAAAATTTTTTTTTACTGATTTTCCCAAAAATAATTTATCATAAGAGTTTTTAAATCACTGTTTAATAATATGTATTTAAACTTTGTTTATAGAAATAAAAAAAAATTACTTCTAGACAAATTAACAAATTTTATTTAACTTAACTGTTCATACTTTAAATACATCTGTAGCATCTATAATAAATAGTACAAAATATAAATGTACAATAGTAAAATAACTATTTATTAACGACTAACATTTACACATAATTTATAACAGATATTATAATATTTAAAATAAATAATATTATATGGTTACACTTTGGTTTTTACAACGATAACATCTGGTTCATCAATGATGAAGAATTTTTTAGTATATTTAGTATTTCTTTGAAGTCAATAGCATCTAATATATCTTTTTCTATTGACATAAGCATGAATGCTTCAAGATGGTCTTGATTTAATGAAGAGCGTAAACGATTTTTAATTATTTTAAGCTTACTGAATGCTCTTTCACAATTAACCTGTGTAACAGAGAGTGTTAAAACAAATTCAACTGCAGCATAAAAATTACAATATGCAGGTGAATGCATATTTAATTGGTATATTAATTTTTGTAGACATATTAAGCATGATTTTGTATTATGATTATTATTGGAAGTTTTTGATTTTTCACACCCTATAAAAAAGACAAACATATTTTTTACTAAACATATATAACTAAAATATAAAAACAGTATATATTGATATATTTTACCTTTAACTTCTAAATTCATTTCATCATTTTTATCCCAGTCTAGAAAAAATTCTTCATTATCTTGAAACATATCATCATCATCATCATTATACATTTTTAAAGTATTTGAATTCAGAGGCTTTGCAATGTTATCATATATTTTTGAGAAATGGTTCAATTCAGACACTAATTTCTGATGGTTTATTGATGATAATTTTGATAAAATTTTTAATGCTGATTCTGGTAGACTGTTATCCTTTGCATATTGAAAATTTTTTGGTAATAAATACTGAATATCTGCTATAATTTCTCTATTGCTTGAAAATCTTTGAATAAAACTGCTTCTCAATTGATCAATAGTGCATTGAAAAACTTCTACTCTAAACTTATCAATAGGATTTATAATATGTTCATCTGAACACATTTCATCATAATTGCGCTTCTTATGTCTAGAACGTATTAATGGTAATTTATCTTCCACAACTATACTATCATTCAATTCAAAATTTGTAAATTTATCATTCATATTTTGTGAGAATTTCTCTGCTTCAACGACAATTGTATCAAAATTTATTTTTCCAATTTCATCAATTGTATTTTCTACCATTAACCAACCAGCCAAAAGATCTAAATTACTGGACTGCAAATATGATGATGTTGGTCCGGCTGAATCAAAAACTTTAATAAATAAATGGGCTGTTAAAATAACTTGGAATTCACACAATTTATTTTTTAATGAAGTTGCTTCATATATGGATTTTTGATCAAATTTTTTTGACGAACAAATAAAATCTAAAGCACTGACAATAGTTGGGTATAAGCAATCTTCTCCGTCGAAAACCCATTTAAGTGCTTTTTCTCTGGACCACCACCTTGTTTCCCCGATTTTTTGTAGCTTTCTAAGTTTTTTTACTCCAACACCTAAATTTTCTTGATTTTTCTTCCAAATGTCCATTCGTTTATAAGAATCAGAAAAGAATGTACTCAAGCGATTCAAGAACCCAAATAAATTCTTGGCTGCTAAATTGTCACAGGTATCACAAATACACAAATTTAGAATATGGGCATAGCACCAAACATAAATACTGTTTTCGTTTTGTTGCTTAATAAAAGACTGCAAACCGTTAAACTCTCCTCTCATGTTAGAAGCACCGTCAAAAGATTCACCAATGACATTTTTAAAATTTATATTATGTTTGTCAAAGCAAGTTTTTAATAGTTCATATAAACTTTTACCTGCTGAATCTTCTACTTTAATGACGGCAAAAAGGCGCTCTTTAATATCTGTATTATTTAAGTAGCGAAGGCAGATAGTGGCTTGGTCCGTAGCTCCAATATCTTGAGTACTGTCAAACTAAAATAGTAAAAACAATGAATTTTTAATTAAAAATAAGAAATATGTTGATTTAAAATTGTCATACTTGTATACTAAAATGCTGATCACCCATTTCTTCACGAATATGTTTCCTCATAGTTTCTAGTATACCTTCAATTACTTTATTAACAGTAGTTTTGGATACAAGTGTAACTAATGATCCTCTTCCCTTAGAATTTTTTTGCCGTTGATCCATATTTAATTTTCGTTTTTTACTTGACAATATAGCATTGTCTAAATATTGTCTTAAAATTGCATCTCTTTCAGCAGTAAATTTCAAAAGCTCCAAAAAATTACCTCTATTGATATTAACATCATTCATCTTGTACAGCCCTTCTGTGTCACCAGTTCCACGATAAGGCAAATTTTGCTTACCCAAAAATTTTATTATTTCAAATACTTGTTTTAATACATGAATTCTTTCTTCGACTTGTTTTTTTTTCATATTCATCACATTACGGTTGATCAAATATTCAATACTATCATTACTTGAAGCTTTGACATAACTTTCAACAGCACAAATATGTACTTTGCTGATTTCATGAGATTCTACAGCTGCATAAATACTTCTGAAATTTGTGCAGCCAGTAGAAAAATTGGTTGATGATGTAGAGAAAGCAATACATATACTGCAATACAAGGCTTTAACCTCATTATTTTTAACACATTGTAATGTCAACCATTTTCGCAAAATGGGTTTACCTCACTGATCTTCTCTATTATAAAGTTTGAAAAGAGACCATGAAACATTATGCAGTACAGTTGGTTGACAAGGATGTTGTTTCATAAAATCCATTTTTTGATTAATAGAACTTTTTTTGGGAATCACAAATGAATATATTTTTTCTGCAGCAATATGTTCCTCAACCTCAGGTAACGAAAACGAACAGGATACACTACTTTGCTCGGTTTGATTTTTAGCAGTTGAATACATCTGAACAATCATAATAAATGTTTAATATTAAAATAGGTAGTAAAAACATTAACTAATTAATAATAATTTATACACAACATAATAAGTATAAGGTAGATCTTACCGAACAAGATTACAAGAATACCTATCTAGTAATATATCATTAAAAAAAGTTTACTCACCGAAGGATTGTTTTCTACAGTTTTAACTGAGCAACTTTGTTGTTTTTGTTGTGTTGAACAATCATCTAAATATTTAGAATACAAATAATATTAAAAAGTAATCACATATTTACATACCAATTATATTGAAAGAAAAATGAATCCAGTTAACCCGTTAAACATTTTAATTTACAGATTAGTAAATATAGATTATTAGATATTATTTAATCTGCAATTCAATTAAATATTATATTTAAATATTATTAATTCAATATTAAAATCTTTGATGTAATGTATAACAAACGTAATTAATGAATCAGTACCTTGAAATAAGAATCTATAGTATACTAAATTCTTTATACTTACCTACGAATACTTTGTTAGAGCGATCCAATCCAAATTCAATTTTTTTTTGTTTTGGGTCATTGGCAACAGCTTTGAAATTGATCATTTTTTTTAAACGAAGCTTTTCAGCTCCACCTTTTAGTTTTTTTTTCATCATTTTATGTTTTAAATTATAGCAATGCGATGTGCGAGTACACGACGCAATCAAAATTATGGGAATAAGAAATCAATTCGTATTGTGCATTCATACTATCATAGTGATAGTGTCTACTGTCTAGGCTATTATAGACTCAATACTGTAATAACTATAAACTATTTTAAGAATATGTTTTCCGGTATTCCCCAGCGGCGGTCGACCGCTGATAGCGCAGCGATTTATCATATATATATATATATATATAATATAATATATACATTGGCTAGCGTATTACGTATACCATTTATTAAATATACATATACTATTATTTATTCGTATATTTTATCAATGGTAATACTCGGGGAATCAAAATTGTATACAAATAAACAAATTCAATTATCTGTTTCAAAAATATTTTTTAATTCAATACACGTTGGGTTATTTCGCACCGGCCCGATGAATATAATATGACACCGGCCCACTGTGCAAATGCACAGTAGCACAGTGGCCCAGTCCGCCCCTGTCTGTATATAAACTTCGAATTGAAAGTCGGCCAGGCTCACTATATCATTATTTATTTATTCATTTACGAGTGTTAACTGTTTAATAATTTTTAATTTAAATTTTATTTAATAATTATAATATTAAGAATAATAATAATAATAAAAATAATTATAAATTTAATATAATAAAATAAATACGTAAGTAATATTCAAAAAAGCCTACAAATTGTAGATTTTCACGCTATTAACAATCGTGATAGCTGAGGGCAAATTAAATTAATTTATAATCAAGAGAAATTGATTTGATTAATTCAGATAAAAAATATTAATTCAAATTTGCCATCAACATACACTGTTTTAATTTTAATTAAAAATTCTAAAACTGATTTACATGTAAACATTACTATACTATTAATAGAATCATTTAAAAACAAAATAGGTTCATTTTCGTTTGTAATACTATTTGTCGATTTATAACTGCTTCAGATAGTGCATCGTGATTGTGGTCAGTATCACTCACGTTAAGTAAAATATCATCATTTTCGTTGATTTTTAAATATTCTGTACACGTTTTAATGGTACATTTCCAATGTTGAATATTATTAACCAAACATTTATGTAAACAGAACATATATTTGTCAATTATTTTCAAATGTTTTTATTTTTTAGTAATAATATTTTGCACTTCCATCTTAAAACTAAATAATTATCACAGTTCACGTAGGTATACAAAACACCACGGAGAATCCCTGAAACGAAATAAAACTCTACTACCTAACAAATATATAGTGGGACGCAATTCGTGTACACCTTTTTTAAGGAACGTAACTAAGGTACCTTGCATATTTTATAGTTATATTGAATTTCAATTACAATGACAAATTAGTCAATTTATGTCAATTATATTTTCAATTATTTATTGAATTATTAATTTTTTAAGTTGAGTAATTAGTTTAGAAAAAAAATATATAATTTTTTATCCAAGGTTAACATTAAAATAAATCTTTGCTTAGAATCTAAAATCTAAGGTATTATAATTTTTATAAAATAATAGGTTATTGTTATACACCAAAACTGTTTCTATTTTTTTTCTAAGTAAAATGCATAAAATGTGTTTAGTTAGAAGCTTATTCATCAACATAAATTTTATATATGTTCTGATAGCCTAGATATGGTCTTTGTTATGTAAGAATTATGTATTTTTATTGGATAAATAAAATATCAATGAAAAATCACTACATTTCTAAAGTTAAATTAAAGGAAGGCCAATATTTTTTTATAAATATATATATTTACACATGAAAATGCTAAAGATAAAAATTAAGTCTAATATTCGTTAATATTCGAGAGAACTATTGATTTTACATTATTATAAACTTTAATAACTAGGGAAAAAAATGCTTGATAAAAATTATTTTGACATTTAAACACCAAAAAAAAACTGAAGTATATCTAACACATTATTTAGTCGTGATACACAAAATTTCCCATTTTATCAATTAAAAATACCAAAGCTAAGTAAAAAATAACTATTTACCATTTTGATATTTTTTTTATCAATTCGTCATAATAATTTAGTTGGCAAATTACCAACAAAATCAAAAATATTTTATAAATTCAATGTTTAAAAATATAAAACATGATATTTCCTTTAGATACTATATTAACTACCTCGAAAACTAAGATAATATAAAGTATTATTGGATCATCTAAACATTAATTTAAAAGTGATTAATATACTACTGAAATCTTTGATATTTTTATTGTAAATATTAATAAAAACTTTTTACTATGATTTATATACCTATTCTCTCAAGTAAAAGAGAAGCGATAAAACAAATTTTTGAGGTTCCTATACCTGATCAAAATTTTCAATGTATAGGTTATAATTACTCATTTTTATGTTATGAATTGAAGCAATTTAATTTTTTTGTACGATAGAATATAATAATATTACGAACATTTCACTAATTAATTAATAATTTCACTAATCAATTTTATCGCTAATCTTTTAATCTAACTCTAAATTTAAATCAAATTAGCATGTGATTATTTATGTATTATTTAAATTTATTATTTAATTTTTACCCAATAAATTAGTATAGATTTCAAAATGGTTAGAATTAAATTCTTATTTTGATGTAATATAGTACAAATATTTTGTTTGCACTTTGTTTGTAATCATTAGTAATTCTTTGCGGAAATCAAATGAACTATGCAGTATATTTTACGGCAATTTTTTTAGAACTGTAACTGTTTCTTTGTACTATCTATGAACATATCGAACATTGTAATACTGTAATGACGATTACATTTTTATGCTCCGTAAAAAGCTTGTAATTTTATAATCCACCTTAAATTCCAATTTCACTTGACATTCGTATATTTTACTTAATCAAAATAAAATATCAATCGTATTTGTACCGTTTTGATATGTTAAATCATATGATATTTTGGTGGATCAAAATGTAATGTACAGACAGCTGTCAACGTATATGTTACCGGAAAAGATGAAAATTCAGGAATTGTCAGTATATCCTAGTCGTTGTTGACAATGATTGGAAAGGTTAGGCAATGTTGGATATTTCGTAGTTTTATCAGTATTTCCGTATTATATTAGGCAATTTTATAAATCCATTCATTGAAATTCAAACAAATATCAACACCGCTTTATCGGTGATCGATCTGATTATGGAACATTCAAGTCTTCATGAAATATATATTAATTTTAAATGACGAACATTTTTTTAAATTTGTTGTGGTGTTACGAACGGAGCCCTAGGCAAATCATTGCGGAGCACTAAAGGCTTCATGGAGCACAGTTTGGGTACCGCTGTACTAGATTATATAATTCCAGTGTCATAGTAATTTACCACGTAACAATAAAGATTAAGATTATAATTTATCCTAAATAGCTAATAAGTATTAAAATATATTAAATTAATTTTTAATGTTATTATCAATGCCTTCTTTTATTAGGAATTGTTATCAATGACTAGGTATTGACATTAATTCCTTACTAAATCAGGCATTATCGTTATTGACTAGTCATTGTCAACACGGACTGATTGTCATCTTTTCCGGTAACATATACACCTCGAAAAATCACTGTTACATCACGTCAAACTATCCGATAATAATTTTACTCATTAAAAACCCACAATTTTGGCTGTACAAATAAACTAAAGAGGATTGCTAAGTATGTAATGCACGCTAATAGAGGTATGTTATAGTTTTGTTGTTTTTTTTTTTATTGTTACGGTTTCGTTTTCCGGGCGTGAAGCCGTTTCCAAGAGATGAAGGCACCACACCCTTTGAACACGTAGGTGAGACTTCTAAATCGTCGAAATATAATAGCCTGGTTACTGACATTTCAAACATACTAAAAGCTTATGGATTTCCACTTCATTTTCGGTTAATCACAGAACTTATATATTCTACTTTCGTACATTTCAAATAAATTTAGAATATTATGTAATAATGTTTTTAATTTAAGCTTTTTTTTTTGTTGAGTTTTTGATTATATTGTATACTTGTTTTTCATGTTTATTAAAATATTGACATTTCAGTCAATAATCTCTAGATTTTTACTTTTGAATTTTTTTTAACATTATTTTAATTTGTTATTTTATTATTTTTAACATCTATATAGTATATATACAAATTTTTTGTATTTGACAATTCAGTCAATTTATGTTATAGATTTCTAAATTTGTCTGAGAAAAAAAAATGGTATTATTTCATAGAATGTGTTATAGTGACATTGGCTTGAGATTATTTTAACATTATTATTTATTATATTGTAATATCTTATTATTTAAACTCTATGTATTTTTTCTTTTTGTTATTGACATATCAAGCAACATTTGTTTTAGATTTATATATCTGGCTTATAAAAAATGAATAATATAATTCATATGATGTATGGAACTATGGAATTTCTAAACATAATAAATAATATCATACAATGTAAATGCATAGTGTTACTCAGAGGTAACAAAATACAAATTGTAGATTTTAGGAGTAAAAATCCAAATTTGATTATTTAAATATTTTTCATACTTTCTTAAGGATATATAGATAAAAAAAAAAAAAATAATATAAAATATCAAGCATTGTAGGGTTTTAATAATGTAATTTAAAAATTGTGTACGTAATGTTTTTCAAAAATACATGTAAGTAATGGAACATAAACATTACTATTAAGAGTTCATAATATTTATGTCTTAAGTATTAATTCTTGATATTTATAACGACACTAGCCATATCGATATAATTTTAATATAAATTTAGATTAATAATTAAATTAATGTCTAATATTCAGTTCAGTGTTTAGCATAAAACAAAAATTTAAGGGATCATCAGAATGTTTTATTTTATTTTCTTAAACATTTTAGTCGAAAGTATTATGTCTTGAGATCAGGGAATACTTCAAAATAAGTATTTAAATTAGTATTTTCACAATTTTATACTGAATTCTTCATATCTAAGAATTATATATTTTATAAATTAGTAATTTTAATATTCGACATTATTCTCATTTATTGATATTAAGCAGGATCGTCCAAGATTTAGTAGGCCGTAGACAAGTGTTTATGTTTTGAAGAATCCCAAATCAATTTCAATACTTAAACAAGTGATTCTAAACACTAAATAAAATAGCCGTGTCTTAATACATATTTTATTTGTGTAATTATTATGTTGAACCCCTTAAAGTTCCTCAAAAAATAAAAAAATAAAAATATATCTTGTTATTTATCTCAAAATGTATAGTTCTAGTTTTATTTACATTATTGATTCTATTATTTTTCTTATTATTATAGACTTTTTATTTCATTGTTTCCATCCAGTGACGTGTTATCAGGGCAAGCAAAGTAAGCACCACATACCCGTTCAAAAAATAAGAAAAATTTATTCGTTGAATTCGCTATGTGAATAGACAATGTGCCATGTTATAATATGGTTTCTTCTTTTAGATATAATTCATGATCTGTATTATATTAGAACAATAGTAAGAAAAAATTAAGTTCTTGTAGATGTAAAATATATTGGGTGGCTACTGGTTTGTCCAGCGGTAAAAATGACCTTTGAATTGCGGCCTAAGTACATATTAATTTTTAAATTTTTTAATGTAAAATATAAACTATTAATAAATAAAAATAGAAAAATAAATTAAATATTAAAAACATGGGAAGAAAAATTAAGCTAATGAGTTCCATTTTTCTACCCATTTGCATACAGACTTAGGACTATCTGTGGCATCAGTATTATATGGTATTATATATTTGTATTTAATTTAATCTATGCATTTAAAAGTATTTTTATTACAACTATATAAAAATTATAAAAGCGGCGGATTGTTCTCGGAGGTGGTAAAACAACGACTATGTCATTTTTATTTTGTTATCTACATTATTCTATAAATATTGCAAATTTTATCGAAATAATAAAAATCAATATGTTATAATTTTATAAACCTATATCATATTATTGTTGAATATCGTTATTGTCAAATCGTGAACGATAATGTTATAGATATGTCTGTTGATTACAGCAAATATTAATCAGGCCGCAACCCATCTGTACTCAAAAAAAAAAAAAAAAATTGTTTCGAAATTCGGATTAGACCTTATTTCTTAAATATCTTTATACACAACCAATATATTGACCGAAGTGCTTGGGTTTTCTCGGCTTATAACTACAGTTGAGTCACAGTAACTTGAATCTCGATAACTCGAAAAACTTGACAACTCGAATTATGTTTTATTCCACTGGAAAATTCTTTCCCTATAAATTAGTTAGATATCTCGAATAATATATATCTCGAAGTGAATTTTCATCCACTTTATCTTCGATTTATCGTGACTCGACTATATTTTAACAGGAATAGCCGTTTGCAATAGAAATGAGTGGTCACAATTTTACGCAACAGTTGGAACTCTTACATTAACCGATTATAAATACTATTTTTTAATACCGAAATCAAATAATTGTTTTTTTTTTTTTTCGTTAAACACAGTTAATGTTTATATTGATGTATACGATTACAATACGTATGATTTTGTCACTCAATGTTATGTGTTCTATAGTGAATAAAATCACTTGAAACAAATTATAATTTTATTAAAAAGGTGTGGATGACATCAAATATTTTTGAGAAGTGGTTCCTCGATATTGATAGTAAAATGAGTTATAATAAACCAAAAATTATTTTATTTATGGATAATTTTACTACTCATATTTGTACATTTTCTACTTACAAAGGTACAAAAGTTCTAGGTACAAAGTTAAAATCTATGACACTTAAATATTTTCCATCGAATACAACAAGTAAGCTTCAACCAATGGACCAAGGAATAATAAATAATTTAAAAGTGTATTATTGAAAATGTATCCTGAACGAAGTTATTTCAAATCTTGAACAGAAAACATCAATTACTTCTACGGGATTGTATTTCTATGATATCAAAAGCTTGAAGCAATTATGTGACGTCCGAAAGTATAAAAAAATATCTATACAAAGCTGGATTTAAGACTGAATTGATTGAAATTGATGTAGAAGTTCCAGATTTACAATAAGAATGGGATTTAGTTAATTGTGACGGCGTTAATTTACAAGATTGTTTGAATATCGATGAAAATATTGCTGTATGAATGATCTACAGACGATAATAATGTGGAAGTAATTAAAAAAAAAGAAAATTTTGTTGAAAATAAAGAAAGAGAATATGAAATCGAAAGAAAACATGCAAAATAATCACCTAAATTTATGGAAAAGATATACTAAACGCTTTTTATTTTATGAGAAATAGTTTTAAACAACAAGCAAATGTTTTAAAAAACATTTTTTTTAAATTCAATGAAATCGAAACATTTTATGAAACCAGTACAATTTATAAAAATAATAAACAAATAAAACTCACTGTTTATTTCTTTTAATTTAAGATTAAAAAATACATTATATGTTATGAAATTAAAAAATTAACTAATATTAAGAAATAATAATATACGAGTATATGTAGGTATAATACGATATTTTATATTTATTTTTAATATGTATTTTATTTTTATTTTATTGTGTGTTTACTTTAAATGTATGTACATTATAGAATATTAAATTAAAAAAAATAATATGAAAACGCTATGTAATTATATTTAACGAATTTCTCTATATTATGATTTTTTTTTTTTTTTTTTTGTTCCCCGTGAGCCTCCGTTATATGGAAATTTCGCTGTATTTTTAATTTACACAAAATTATTTTGATCTTCTGGCATGTAAAAAAATGGAGACGGGAGATTATTTTATGATGAACCTAATATCATATTAATTGAGTTTAAAAACATTTGAAAGAAATCTAAGAATTTTTCAAAATTAACGCTTTTGTCTAGAAATTTTTAAAAATTAACTAGTAGCTATAAAGAAAAAAAATATAGTCCATAAACATAATTTAAATGTTTCTAAAAACATCATGGTAGACTGATGGTGCAAAATTAAATAAGCTCTTTTGTTGAGCCTATATATAAATTACGGCAGGAAAACATATATGAAATCGGGTTTTGTTAATTTAAATAATTTATCTAATTTTGTTGATGGACATGAGTCATCTCAATTGCATTTTCATAAGTTTGAAAATATAAAATGCAAAATTTATCAAAAATCAGGGTGGAACCAATATGTTTAAATTATTTGTCGATAATTTCTAATAAGAAATAATTGTTCATAACATCAAAATATTTTTTGGATCCTTATGTATAAATGAATCAAAAATTTTTTTAAAAAAAAAATAATAGACTAATGGATTTTATTGATTAAATAAATAAATGAATACCATGAACTAAAAAGATGTATTTTTTATTTGACTTTAATAACAGATTTTTTTTGCAATTACCCACCTTCAAATACTACTTCACGCTATTGCTTCCATCAATCTTAAACCTGATACTTTTCTACCTTTTTTTTCACATTTTTCATACTCCTTGTATACCTAGGAGTATACTCCTTGTGGTCTATTTGATAACATCTGTGATTAGATCTTCACTTTTTTTTTAAAAAAATCTTACCTTCATTTATAAAACTGTCCTCTTCATCTTTTTCATCCCATCATTTAACATGCTTTAATCATCTCAGTAAATATATATATATATATTCATTTAACTATGAGTATAAACAACTGTTTTCTCTTATATACCTACGTGCTAATACTTTAATACTTATACAAACCTCTACTTGTTTTTGACTCTACCTACTTAATGCTACCGCATTACTCATTCGCCAACAAAGATCTTCTTACATTGTAGTTTTTTATGGTTTTTTCCACTATTTTTAATAGTTGTATAAAGATATATTTTCTAATTTAGTCATATCCTTACAAGTTTTTAAACATTTTAAAAGTTTTAAGAAAATATAAACAGAAAGTAAACGTTCTGATTTCAGTATACTAAATTTAAATCTGAGGTAAAATAAGTCATAAATAAGTATTTCATGATAAACTATTATCGTATATTTTAACTAAATATATATACACATATTCATCCTATATAGCACATTATAACATTTATGTTATATATTTAATATGTATTATGTAACATATATTGAAGTGTAGGAATGAGTTATTTTATAAAAATCTATCCAAATATTTGTTATAAAAATACATTTTTTATTTCTTTTCAATGTATTTAAACTTACATAGTATTAACGTATTACGAATTTCACAATTTAAATATAAATATTATAAATAAACTGAAATTAAAAAAAATTGTTTTATAATAATCATGTTCTTACTAAGAATAATTAAGAATAATATAACTTACTTAGACGATATTTGTTTCTAAAATATCCTTTTATAATCAATTATTTACAGAACCTAGTGTTAAGAATTGTTTTTTTATAATCATTAAATATTTCGAATATTAACATGATTTTGTTTTACTATTTAGATATAAACATAAGTTTAACGAAATAAAATGCATATGAATATCAATTTTATGAATAATTTGATATTGTTTTAAAAAAGCATAAGAAATGCAATGATAATTTTAAAATTACTGGCTAGTTAGTAATTTTTTTATAATATTAACTTTATATTTTTGAAGATTCGAAAAGAGTATTATACTCGTATTTTTGAGCGAATAATGTACCTAGTAAAAAGTATTAAGTGATTAGATACTATTTTTTCAAAGAAATTCATTACCAAAATCTCGGTACATGCATTACCTGTATACATATAATATATATAATATGTATAAACAATAACACACAAATGGCTATTATTGCTATCCGAAATTGAATTTAATTAATTATCATCACGTACATGTTTCTTAAATAAATAAGTAGATACTAGAAATGAAAAGTCCATACACTTAATTTAATTTTTGTAACTTTCAAGACTAATTTTCATCAATCTACTAATTGATGTACGACAAAAAAAAAATTAATAATAATAATAGATAAATACATGTTTAATGATATATTAGAAAACTTAATATTCAGTAAATTCTACGCATAAAAATAAATGTATATACATCTTGTACGTAAATGAACATTAGAAAGTTTTGTATTTTAATAGCGAGCCGAATACAGTTTTTACATGGAAAATATGAAATATAAAAATAATAATATAATTATATATTAATTTTATATTGTATATTTAATATAAAAATATAGATAGTAAAACATTAAAAATAGGTAGGTACCTATTATGAGTGTAAAATTAAAATATTTTTCGAAGCTTTAAAATAACATATTATGATTTTGTAATTAATTTTAACACTCAAAGTTTACCAAGAACATAACTAATATCCGAAAATCCGTAGTTTGCCGAACAAAAGTATTTGGTTGGGTCTTATTAAAGCAGGCATAGCATACCTTCAGCCAGATGATCCGGTGGTGTACACTTCAAAGACTCGGCCGCGGCGTGTGAAAGTAGGTGATGTCTCGCAATATGGCCGCGGTGCGATGACCAATGGCCGTACCTGCGCGCATTACCGGACATAATAATGCGTACGTCCAACAAGTCTGTAATACCAGTGTTCAAGCCGACAATAAGATGTTCACAAAACACGCGGTACATATATTTTATGTATGCTTTAAAACGTAAATTCTTCGTGTTCAATTTCTTTTATTCAATATTGATAAAACTGAGCGATCGGAGAATGCAAAACTTGACGTCCGTACTAAATAAAAAAAATACTATTCGTCCTATTTAACGACGTTCGGTTGCTTTATTATATAATTATTTGCTAATAGTTCGTACAAACTTCAATCGTCGTAGAATATATTATGGTCTCGACTTGTTGGTTATAGTATTTCATTCCTTGAAGTTTTGAAGTTAATCATTTTCATCATTATAATGTAGCCAACACGGTAGTCGCATTTTTCAGTGATTATAATGAAAAAAAAAAAAGGAGTTTTTACTGTCGACCATGAAAATGAATGTACGTATAGCTGTTAATGGTATCGTATAACAACAAAAGCCATATCCGCGTAGGTATGTCGTAATAATGTTAACAAAAAAAAAAAAAAAAAAGAAAACACTAGAAAGTGAACCGGAAACGATTTTTGCGGGGTTCAAAACAACACGCACTTTCATTAAAAAATTTTAGTTTAAAAAAAAGTCACTGCAGCAGTCGTAAAACTGTGTGACAAAATGATTGTCGTTGTCCCCATATAATATCAGCAAGTTATTGTGCACTTTTATGTTAGTAAATTTTAAAACCACGGGTACATCATAAAGTCATTTTTACTGTCAAGGGACACCCAGACCGAAAATGATTAATTTTTTTAAGCCTTCGTCCATAAAACGAGTGAATAAAAAAAAAAACAAACATGTAAGTTGTTGCTCGATGCCGTATTTATAAGCTCTTACGTGCCCACAGTACGTGCGAATGTGTGTGTATGATGGTGGAGGGGGAGAATTTTTATTATTTAATTTCACCCTTAGCCTCCTGCATTTTAATCCAAATGGGATTACTGTAATATGGAAGGACAGTGAGCCATATCAATATTTTCTATACACGTTCTCCTTTCTCTCTCTCTATCTATATTGTATAAAAATATATTACAAATATATATCGCGCACATAAATGTGTGTATATTCATCACGTATATATAAATATAATATATATATACATACGTCCGTTTTATTTACCATTATAATTGCCATCGATCGAGACAGATAACCCTGCAAACAAATATAACACTTAGTCCAATTTTTTATGCATTATAATTAAATTATATTGTATTTATATAATTTTAATAGATGCATACTCGCGCGCGGGTACATTTGTATGTATACATAACTTAACACACATATATATATATATATTTACTCATACATATATGCTCCCAACGTTAAACCATACGGTGGTTTACACAATGGTATAAAGAAAATAAAAAATAATCTCAAAACGGATTATTCTCAGTGTACACATCGAAAATTTGTATATTCAAAAACTGGGATTATGTTCGGATAACGACATATCTATTCCACGCGTGTAATGCGTCGTTTCCAATATTATTATTTTATGTCTTTTTTCTTGTTTTTTTTTTTTTCTGATCGGAAATTTTAAACACCATCAACATTATTGCCAACGTTGTTAGAAGCTCTGGAATTCATCTATTGGCACAGTGGTACGATCATTACTGAGGGTAGGTTTAACGTCCTAAATGACGTCGAAAAATGAGTTTGGATCCCCCACGCGAATACGCTATATATATATATATATATATGTATGTGTATGATAAAAATAGAGACACGAATATAGGGACATCGCCCCATAATGGATGTAAATATTTCGAGCGTACTTTATTGACCCAATTTCCATTGTATATGGGTGTTATAGTAAGAATAGTTAAAATCATTCGACCATGTATTGTACGGTTATACGTACATATTCTATTCTATTCACGATTTATATTGAATTTGTGCACAACAAAATAAAATAAACTATATTAATATTTAAAATACAAGGTATCGAGATGATTTTTGTTGAATAATTTTCTGATTCTTGTAAATATTATTTTTGGTTATTGATCAAAATTTTTTTTAATATTTTTCAATGGAAATGGAAAAAAAATATCTTATTTATTTTTTTGGTAGTTATTTATTGTAATATAGATTTATATTTAATTTAATTAAATATAGTACATTCTAATGTTTAATGATAAAATGTGCAATAAATTATTTCAAAGTTATCCTTGTCTTATATTAAAAGGTATGGAAAATAGTACCTAGCTGTACATAAGTATTAACAGCAGTCACGCAGAAGTTTATATTTTATATATATTATTACCTAATTTTGTTTTTGAAAAAATGATCTAACTAAATCAAAGAAAATATTTCTTTAGATCGTTTTACTTAGGTATTTTTTAGATTGAAAATCCCAATTCATAATGTATAATAATTAAATCTGAAATTATTTGTTTTTTTTTTAAATTTTAAATCTATTTTTCTAAAAATAATTGTTTTACATTATTATTGACGTTATAAATTACACATTTAATCAGTTTAAGATCTATTAAGAGCATAATAAAAAAAATTAATTTACTTTTTAAAAAACAATGAAATATATATTTAAGATCTTCCATTATTAAAAAAAATATAAAATAATGGAGAAAATAAGTTTGACCAAATAAATAATAAAAAAGACATTGTGTATACACTATTTGTGTATACGTTAAGCATATATTAATATTATTTTCAAAGAGTCACATGTTTTTTTTCTATTATATTGGATATTACGACTACAATTTATATTTTATTTAATGATGTTGAAATATTTAAATTTAATTTATATAAATTGTAAGTTAGTTTAATAATAGTAATAACTATACAAACAGTAGCATACGTCCAACTTAAATTAAAATGCAGAACTCAAAAATATACTTATTATGTATTTCTGTAAATAAAAATAAAACTAGACATTCGCACTCATAAATAATAATGAATTACACGCACAAAAATAATTTCTCTTTTTTTTTTAGTTTGGGAAAGTTTTTAAACTTTGCATCACATTTCATAAGCATCATAAAAATATGAATTCGTATCAAATGATTTGATAGGAAAATGGCACTTATTTAAAAAAAATACATTACGTGCTATTATATATTTTCATTTTGATAAATTTACTTATTTGTATATTTTTATTTTTAGGTAAGATTTACGATTGACCTACATTCAAAAATCACACAATGAAGACTGAAGGATTAAGTAATACAGTTAGTGTTGTTATAGTTAATTTATAAGTGTATTTATTAAAAAAAACAATAACTACCATTATATAGTATATTTTATAGAAATACTAGAAATACATATTATACTAAAATTAAACTGTGGTACTGTTAGGATTATGAAAATAACTAAACAATTAATTGTAATTGTCTTTATGAAATATAACTAGTATAAATTAAAATATGAAGGTGCAGTGGCATAGCCAAGAGAGAGGGTTAACGGTTTAACCCCCCCTCCTACCGAAATGTATCTCTTATACTGTAAAATATAGAATTTTAAGATACAGGTATAATATTATATCATGGGATCATTAATTCACAGTTTTAATAAACTAAATAATAACACGTTTTATATTTTAACTAATGTTTAATCAACTTATTCAAATTGAAATGTTCGTGTATTTATAGAGGAATAATTTAAAATTGAAAATCCTCCAAAATATTTTTTCTGGCTATGCCGTTGGGAATATGTATAATATTTATACTATTTTTTACTATAAATAAAGGCATGATATAATAACAATTAAGTATACAATATTAATTTATATTGACGAATGCCAGGTTAACTATTGTATAAAAATGTTCGAATACAGACCACTCATATAGATATAAATTATGAAAGTATTTTGTCTAAACCATTTTTAGTATTTCCGTGATAGTAATAAAAAAAGTTCCTGCGAGTTATGCAGAAGTATTTTTATAAGTATTTCTATAGTTTTTTGTCGGTCTCACGTGGTCTTTTATATTACACAAGAGTTTAATTTCTTATATACAGTTAAATATTTTAGTTTAATTGCTAGCTTTTAGCTATAGAAAATAATATTATCAACTGCCTATAATGATATATTTCTTTTGCAATTATTAAAATGATAATTGTTGTTATAATATATAGGAAACGGTAAATAAGTTACTTGCAAACTTTATTAAATACTATTACTCATAAAAGTGAACACTATTATAATGATATTTTTAGACATGGTCACTGCAATGCTATAATTTACTGTGGACGATCAGGTACATTCTATTGAATAAGTTATAGTGTAAAGGTTATATTAAAAAAAAAAAAAAAAAAAAATGGTGAAAAACTTCTTTTAATATATTACACCATGTACATTTTAAAGATAGAAAAAATAATACAAGTTGTGTAAGTATTCAATATGAAAAGTTTTTGCTTCTTTTATTAACATTTTTTTTTTTTAGGTAACTTAATTTATTTAATGAAATACTTACATTGATGTAACTTATATATACTGTATATATGTATAGATGTATACTTGATGTTAACTTTTAGTATATACGTTGTACATTACGTAATAACATATAATAACATAATGTTTGATGTAAAAAAATTAAAAATCTAAGGTACTTTATGAATTTGCTTAAAAGAAATACTCAAATCATAAAAAAAAAATTTTTATAAGTTTGTATAATAATGCATTAATTGTAAGGTTTGATTGCATTTATCTGAATATATGAAATTCAAGTTATTAAATATACCGTATTTTTAGAGATTTATAGTTAAAAAAATTTTTTAGCGAGATGTTATTTTTTATAATATAGAATAAATCTACGATTATTTTGAAACTGAAAACAAAAGTAGTATGAAATAATAAATAATTTATTCGATAATTGAAGTATAATTTCAAATAGAAATATTTATAGTATTTTATAATGGAGTAATTGAAAAAGCTGTCTTGTTTTCGTCTGTAATAAAATCATAAAATCTGAAGTACACAATACCCTTAAGGTGATTTCAAAAGTAGTCTTATTAACGATTGTCAAGAATACGTGGCTTTCGAGACTTTTGTATATATGTATAGCAATAAATGAAATGTATAAAAAGAACCATTATAAAAGAACTCGACGGATTCAAACAAAATTTTATATTCATATAATATATTTTATTTGAATATTTTAAAGCGTTTCAGGAGAAAAAAGAGTCTTACGTTATAATGGATTAACTTAAATGTTGTACACCGAAGAAATAGTTTACATAATCATTAAAAGTCCTGGTAAAAAATAGTCGCTTTATCAAATTCTTCGTACTAACTGATATAAATTATAACACTAAAACTACAGTGACAATATGACATTAGTGGTACTGAAATACCGAAATAGTTACTAATAGACAGATGCGTCATGAATGACGATATCATTATTATCGATTATTACCGTAATCGGTTAAATATAAAACAATATACTAGAGGCAACTTACCAGATGATATATTGTACGTATTTATTTTTTTTATTGACCGAAAAAGTTTCTTTTTTCGTCGTATCTTTTATAAAAAATAATTATAATGATTATTATTGACGAAAATTGCTTAATAAGTTCTATCGATAAAATAAATAAAATATGTCATCTTATATAATTATTTAAGAATCAAAATAAACTGTGCATTTATAAATTATGTAATTTTTTGTTAATATTTTTGTTTGTAATGTCAGTCACAGTATTACATTTAGAAGTCATTTAGAAGTACGTGATTTAATTATTAAGTATGTTTAGGTTTTTAATTTTTTAAGATGTCACATACACGTATAAAACTGTCATTATTTTATAAAATGAATTTCCTAAATACTTAACAAGCCAGTAAACAGAAAATAAACTTAAGAATATATTATAAATATAATTTAATATTTTGAATTTCAAAAAACGTCATGCATTTTTAATAATAAAAATAATATTTTTTAAAATACTTGATTTTATTTTAAATAGTAAGACATATATAAATTTTTATTTTTTTTATTTTATTGTTCATATTGATATGCATTTTTGTTATGATATAATAATAATAAATTATTTTTACCACTTTTTATAACCGTTACCTGAACTAAATATTTTATAAATAATCTAACATTTATATTAAACAAGATAAACAGATTTTATGATAGGTACTTAAATAGTACTGGTACTAATCCTATATCTGATTTAGTTTATTTTTATTTTATTTTTTAAATGCCGCTTGAAAAAAATCAGATATTTTTTATTTTATTTAAAGCTAATGTGTATTATCATTTTCAGCCATTTTATTTTCATAATATATTCATAAAAACCTATGATATACGCATTTACTCATTGTACAATCTGTTTCTGAAATTTTTAAAAATGAAGTATTTTTCTGTGCGCCTGCCTATCTGTTATAACGGCATTCATGTAGTGTTTTTTTTTTTTTTTTTGTAAATCTCTTGCGTATATCGTAACAATCGTTCTTATTGAAATTTTCATATACTTAATGTTTAAAAAAATAAATATTTTTATAAAATGACATCTAGCGCATACAGTTATAATTATGCTCCCAACAAGTGGAGTAAGTAGAGGATTATCCGATTAACCCGTAACTAATTCAGCAAATATGAAAAAATGTAAAATACACAATAAAAATTAAAATAATAACGAAAAAGTTTTTTTGGTATAGGCTTTCTAAAAAATTAGAGCTATCATTGGAATTTATTCGCTTAATATTGCTGAACTTGATAAATTAAACCAAAATAAATGTTGGTGTTGTAAAAAAAAAAAAATTGTCTGTTTCAAATGCACATCATATAACACAAATGAAACGAAGTTTTACATTTTCCAGTAATTTATTTATGTCTACACTGTGATCTAACAATAGGTTTGCACGACAATGGTTATGTCTTGTGTCATCCGTGATGTACGATATTGGTACTAATGAAAAACTACAGTATAATATGAAGTTATTTAATCTCGACGAATATACATAGTAAAAATGTTCACACATAGATAACTAATACATATTATTATTTATCTCTCGATTACTTTGCTGTATTGAGTTTGGTAAGAAAACAGGATTAAAGTATAATAATTCACCTCATTAAAAAATATTTAATAATCACATAGTCAATTAAGTACTTATTATTATATTATTATATTATATATATTATAATATAATATAATATAATATATATTATATATATATAATTATATATATTATATATATTACTATATTATTTCATTTCAAATTCAGATTACTTGTTTGTAAACTTGTGCTTCTTATTGAATACTACGGTTTTTTATTACTTTTATCATAGTTTAATGTGATTTTCATTTGCACCAAAATATATTTAATGATTTATTATACTTCAATAGATCTCAAATTTATACCGAAAATAACATTCATTACTTTTAGCTGATAGAATAAATTTGTTGTTTTTTATATACAGTAATAACTTTCGAAAAATGTAGTATCATAGATGGGATAACTGTTTATTTTAGATGTGGATCTTATTATGCAATATGTGGAGTTAAAAAAAATAAGGACATATTTTTTTTCAATGTTTCCTATTTATATTTTCAAAATTTTTGATTACAGTGCTAAAAATTAATTATAATGGAAATATTACTTACGATTTATTCATAAAATAGTTTTATTTATCTATGAGATATCATTTCAATACATATCAATAGGCATTATATGGAAAAATTAATTGAATAACTATTAGTTTTAATTATTATTTATTCCAATTTCTATTTTATAATACAAATCTTATAGTTCTTACGGAAAAAAAACATAAATTGATTATTAATGTAACTATAATAATTAAAAACAATTTTTAACTTTGAACATTTTTGTATTAATATAGTATAATACATTGGTTACAAATGATGAAATATTTTTTTTTAGTAATATTAACATCGTCATCTTGTATTAGTTGTAATTTATTATTACTAACAAATATTAGATTCATGCATGTAAAAATACATTTTTAATTGATTATTGTATACTTTTTTGATTTTTGCTGTTGATAATATCAACCATTTTTACATTATAAATATTTGTTGAACTATTTTGTTAGTCTAAGTAAGTTAACGTTATTCTGACATGTCAATCATACTATAGGGTCGTTTGACGTAAATTATGTACTCAAGACGTCATCCATTTTTTAATATTCGATTAAGTTCGTATTTTTTCTCAAATAGTTGACCTGTAACAAAAATATAACATACATTTATAGTTAAATCAATAATTTACTTAAAAATTGGAATATCAGGCTTATTATTATTATTATTATTATTACATATATACATAAACTTAAGTAAGTCAAATGCTGTAAATACAAAATAAATAAAGACTCATATATTTTTGTGGTAAATATTATATGATTAAATAATGAATCCTAATACACATAAAAGATAATACATTAATTATAACATGTAATTAATAATACAACGACTATTTTATTGCTGTGCGTATGTGTGTATTTACGTCACATTTATATATATATATATACTGTATTTCAAATAAAAAATATAGTTTTCTATTTTATCTCAAACCTGTCATATAATTTTAAAATAACATAGAGATCCTGTAGTTATCACCGGTGATATTCGGCACGGAAAGAATTAATATACAATTTACGATAAAAACATCCAAAGCTAAACTATAGCAGCATCCGTGGTTTAATGATAAAATAATATTGTCTCTTTCCTTCTTTTTATACAAAATATCCATGAAAAAAAGCACTTTCAACCGGGTTGTATTATCTTATGTTGGATGAAAGAACTTAATATTCGAAAGAGGTAATCAAATAATCTACAATGACTAAGTAGAATTAATTGAATTAAATTCCATTTATATCACAATCATCGCTAGTGTAATTACAGATATTATCTCCCATGGTATAATAATTCTAATGACTTCTCTTACCAAGCTAACCAAAATAATTAATTGAATTTGATCTTTTATCTGCAGATTCCAGAAAGATCGAGAAGGCATTTTAATAAATTCAAGGTGTTAACGGATGTCAAACTAAATTCCATTTCTTTGTAATCTTCCTTTCATTAGCCCACATTATTATTTATTTTATTTGTACACATATTGTAGTACTTATGACTGCCTAATTTGTACGAGTTTCATGGAAAGTGCTTTAAGTCGAGACAATATTAAAAACTACAAAATCTGAAAAACTTATATTTGCGAGCATTTTCAGCCCCAGAAATTCCTTCTTGAAATTCAACTTGAACCTTCCCGTTTATTGTGCTTATAATTCATCCGTATGGCAATAAAAACAAAAACAGTCTTCCCGTTTTCAAATGAAATATTATGATTAAATGCGTAGTGGTAGTTCTAACTTGAACAAAATGTATATTTTAAATTTCTTAAAACTCGCAAATAGTTTATCTGAATAATACTCGTAATAAAAAGTAAACGAAGAATATTTGATCAAGAAATGGATTAAATGCATACGTAAATAATTTGATAAAAAAATAATTGTTTTATTATATTAAATTAATTTAAAATAATAAAAAATAATTTGGTGAACAAATATTATATAATTCTGAAACAATTGATTAACTTGTCGTGAACAAAAAGCCAATTTGTCGTGAACCGCAAGGAGCACGACGCACGAATTAATAATAATCAAAAGGAATAATAAACACGACGCGGTTGACGAGGTGGTAATGGCCAGTGGGCCGTATATTAACGGGCGTGAGCACTCAAATAATAATTATAATAGTGATCAACACGGTCAGGCGCAATGTGGCGAACACCGAATACAAAAAGGTTATAATAATAAAACAAAAGAGATCACGTTATTTTCTGTATGTGCAGAGATGTGGTGTTTATACGTAGGACGCGAAAGTGGCGATGTGACCAGGCGAAGAGTTGACGAACTCATCGTTCCGCCGACACTTGCCTTCGGCGGTGCCGATGCCCCGCTCTTCCCGCTCCTTAAGGAAGGTGCGGGGTGCGACGTGTCGGTATCGTGATCCGCGAACTATCGGCTGATTAGGAGACTATAAATACGGTCGGCGGCGTCCGTTGTGGTGAACGGTCGTCGCCGGATCCGCGTCAAACTTATTTAAAAAAAAACATTCGAATAGCTTACACAATTTCAATATTTTTAATTTTCTTCTGTAGTATTTGTGTCTCAATTACTGAAAATTTTTACAAGTTCTATTGGTTTGGATGATTATACACAGAATTATTTTTGATTGAGTTCGCATTATAAAATCGTATGATTTTGAACCATCAAATTGAAATAAAAATAATGTAGTACTTATTTGTACTTTTTGTTTGAGGCAGTAGATTACCAATAAATTCCTGTAAACTCTACATTTATTTTCTGTAAATTATGTTGTAAGTAACCACTTTTAAGATTAAGTTGAAATTAAAACATAAAATTATTTTTATCTCAATAACGGATATATTGTTCAAATTAAATCGAATGTATTCAATGATTCAATAAAATGAATGCAAATTAATGCATTAATGAGTATACATATTCGTTATATTATATGTTTACTACTTGTATACACATCATTTTTTATTTAAAATTGTTTTCTATCCTTAGAGCATATTGATACTACTGTTTGTAATTTAAATGCCACGCATTTTTATTAATGTTATTTATTTAATTATTGTGACACTTAACACAGAAATCATTTAATTAGGTATGTGATTCATCGGATTTTCTTTCTACAGAGAATTAAACAATGACACGTATTGTTTTACTTTATATATTTTTTTTTTATTACGACATGAGATGGTAAAGTATTTAATTTTAGTGACATTTTCACTAAACTAGAATCTTACAAGTCTTGTCAGGATTCGATCTCTTAAGAATATACATTACACATATTATGCTACAAATGATAACTGGTCTCTGCAATTGTTATATTTATACTCAGTTATCTCTGATTTTGATGTAAAGGAAATTTCAAATAATAAGCATTTGAAACACGCTAAATGTTTAAAAATACAAAACGATTAGTTTAGCAGGATACATACGTGAATTGTAATATAATTGTATGGGTTTATACCTTTACGAATCAGCTTTACCTGTATAAGCGATACACAACTTGATGTATTCTTAAAATTTTTTCAATTTTACCAAGAAATCAGTAATGTAAATATTAGGTAATAAATAGTCACTCCGTATACTGAATTGAAAACTAGATTTGATTTGGAATAAATGTGTATTGTGTTTTCTCTATTATTTACATTAATTTTTATTTTATGCAATGAACTATTAAAATACACTATTAGTGTTAACAGAACGTTTGTATTTTGTTCAGATTAAGAAATTATATACTTATTACCGCTGTGATTAGGGGGATCAAAACGAATTAACATATTTTTTTGAAAATATACTTGATTTTTTGTTATCTTTAAATTTTTATAGTCATTATATGTTTTTCCTATTTTCATATTCATCAAAGCTGCTATATTCCTCTTATATATTATATATTTCCCATTATGTAAATAACAATTTTACTTTCGTCGAGAATTTTAAATTTTAGCTATACTACTATTACGCGATGCCATTTATTAATTGAAAACGCCATAACGATTTACCACTGGAGTGAGTTATCGATGGTGTATATATATATATATATATCATTATTAAAATGTTAAATGTGAAACAGTTCTGTAGAAATGAAATACACACGTCCATAATGACATGCTTTTATTTCGGTTTAAAACACGTACGTACGATTTGCGAGAGAGCGGAAACGTACCACCGAGGCACTCCTGACGTAGACATTTGCACACACGCGAAGGGTCTTCCGGTCATGCTACGGTTACGGGGTCGGGTAACGGTATGCCAGGACCGCGGGCTACAGTAGGATAAAATGCATTTTTAGTAGGACAATTTTTTTTTATATATATATAATCGTTTGTTGATATATATAGACCACTAACAAAATAATAAAATTATATTTTCAAATAAATAAACAAATGAACCAACTTATTTTAGTTATTTTCATTAATATTTTAACATAATTTAAGCTATATAATCATAATACTTAATTTTTTGTGTAATTTATTTTTATATAGTTTTACATAATGAATTTTATAACTTTTAGTATTAAGGTAATTATACTAAGCACAAAAATATTTCTCATCAATATGTAATTTACTCATTACTATCAGAGTTATTAGAGCTATAACTTATAGAATGTCCACCATTATTTGATGTATTTTCTGAATTTTCACAATCAGTACCTTCATTTTCATTTAATAAACTCAATGCCTCGGGACATAGCTTTTTTTTGTTTTGTTTTTACATTAACATTGCTTTTCGAAGTTATCACAGGTTCTGAAGATATAAGAAGCATATGCATGAGATCCGTATTGCTTTCGATTCTAGAGGTTTTTCGTCTGTGGTTTCGTCTAAATCTTATGTAATCTTTATTTCTTCTTTCTTGAGCCTCTTCAGATAACATCCCTATGGGAAATGGAGCAAGTTCTATTGCTCTTGACCCATGAATTAAAATTTTATGAATGCTTGGAGGCATTCTATACCAGATATATAACTTATAGTTAATAAAATAATTTTGTTGATTCTTTTGCGTATTGGCCATATTTTATTGGGTCCACAACCTTAAAACTTGCTAAAATAAATTACCTTTAAATCTCTCTAAAATCCTCTTATCTAAACCAGTTATTTTTGATACTTCTTCTGCATGCTCAAAAAATCGTCGTTCAACATTGCCAGTATTGATTTTCCTTTATCCTACATAACTTTGTCCACCTTTAATCCCAATTTCTGACACAAATCATTTTGAATTTCTTTTTTCCTATTTTCCATTGCAATTCTTTGTTCAATAGTTACTCTTTTATTTGACATCAATATTCCCATTTTATATGATGTATGAAGCATAAATTCCAAACACTTAATCCAGCCATGTAAAGGTTATAATCCGTATTTTAAATTTTCATCATTGCAATTAAATCTACTTATTTTTCTAAATTATTCATATTAACAGGGGTACATTTGTAAATATTACACGTTTGGTTAGATGCATTGCTTAAGTATTAATGACTTTACCATCAAACATAGTTAAATAAAAATAAAAATTTACCTTAAATGAATTTCATATCTCAAATGGCTTAAGTTCATTAATTTCTTTTTTAATTTTATCCACCTTACGTTTAGTTGTACTGACCGTTTCTTTTTCAAAAATAAATTGTATTGGTTGACAGAAGCGAGTAGAAGATAACTTTTGATTTTCCCATATGCAACTAGTTACATTATTTGTTTTCATAATATTTAATTTTAAAGGTATTAATGAAAATAAAAATAAATTTCTATCACATTTATCATTTTTGTTAATCTGATTAATATGCATATTTTCAATTTCCATTTCACAATTACTCTCAATCTCTTCCTGGTCATCTACCGGTGTTACAAAATATTTCTGATGGTATTCCGAATATTCTGAACTACCATCACATCCCCACTTGAAGTGTAAATATAGATTTGAAACGTTATCAAAATCAGTAGGACCCAAATTTAGACATTCCAGTAATCTTTTAGCTGTATGATTAACTAATTCTTGTAATGGTATACTCGTACTGTATTCATTAACCTCAATATTATGAGGGTAGCACTTATTTTTTACTATTTTAATTTGATTATAAGATGGATATTTATCAGCATTTCATTGTTAAGATCCTTTTTTTATTATAAAATAACTATGTTTCGTTAATTTAGCATATCTAATTAAGGATGAAGCTTCGTCAGCAGTATATGAGGATCTAACACACTTATTCCAGTCATTATACATTTTTTATATTTTAACTGCACGTTTTAGAGAAATGTGTGTGCTTTGTTTTAAAAGATCAGCCCCTGCATGATTTCCATCAGAATATAAAACAGTTTTCGTTGCGTAAATTAATTTTGCTTTAGAATTTTCTGTGAGAAGATTTTTTTATTTTACGTATTTTTGTTTTATCACTACATCGAGTGAATGGTTTTACAGTCCTTCCAACATTAGATGTAGATGATGAAGGAATAAGTTCACTACAATAATCGAGGCAGGATTTCAGAGAAAACTGAAGACGAATGTTGCATTTATTGATTTATCTGCTGCGTATGATATTGTGTGGAGAAAAGGGCCTATGCAGAAGTTTATAAACATATTACCTTGCAAGAAAATGGATGAATTATTAAACAACATGCTAGTCAACCGCAGGTTCCAAGTATTTATAGAGGGGAAGAAAAGTAGGTGGTGCTCGGTGAATAACGGACTACCACAAGGATTAGTACTAGCCTTTACGCTACGCTATTCAATTTATACATGCATGATTTATCGATAACTACTGGCCAAAAATTCCAGTTTGCAGACGACATTGCCATAGCACGCACGTGTAAAGATATGAAAGAAGGCGAGAATACCCCATCGAATGACTTAAGCATCTTGGAAAGATACTGTCACAAATTGAAATTAAGACAAAATCCATATAAGACAGAAGTATATGGATTTTATCTTAATAATGAAGAAGCAAGTAGGGAACTCAATGTCAAGTTGAAGGGTGTAAAAGTAAACCATAACTTTGCACCAGAATATTTGGGAATAACGTTGGATCGATCGTTGACATTTAAGAACCATATTGATAAGCAACAGAAAATACTTAAAACAAAAGTCAACCTAGTGCAGAAACTAGCTGGAACTAGATGGGGGGAAAATGCTACTACTCTAAGAACGGCAAAAATCGCGTTAGTGTACTCTACAGCGGAGTATGGAGCTCCTGTCTGGTTGAATAGCGCACACTCAGGGAAAGTGAATACGCATTTAAACAGTGCAATGCGGTTAATAAGCGGAGTAGTACAATCAACGTCGATACCATGACTACCAGTTCTTTCAAATATTGCATCACCAGAAATCAGATGGAATGAATCATTATTAAGACTATTTATTAAGACCGATGCCTACAAAAAAATAATCCTCTACAATTACTTAGAAAATGTGCCAGATATAAGACTGAAGTCAAGGAAACCAATATGGGTCAATTCCAGAGAGCTAATCCAGTCGTAGTTCTGCAGTGCTAAAAAATGGTAAGAGGAATGGCTGAACAATACGGCATTACATAAAAATTTAATAAAGTACCTCACACAAAGAGCTAAAGGGTTCGAACTTCCACGGCGAGAATGGATAATTCTTAACCGATTAAGAAATGTACATGGAAGGTGTAGACATATGATATTCAAGTGGAAATTAAAAGTCAGTCCAGAATGTGATTGTGGAAATGACTGCTAGACTATGAGACATTTTGCAGACGAATGCCCGAGTAGAAGGTTTGAGTTGGGCATTAATGGGATAAATGAAGTTACGAAGGAAGCATTTGAATAGATAAGATGGTAGAATTCCATAAGAATGGCCTTGGTCATAGAAATCTAGATTTGACTAAATACTATATTAAAAAGTACTGTTATTAATATCTTGTATACTTTTTATTTATATTATTATTGTAGTTTATATGTTACTGTGTTATTGTTGCCATACGAATAAAAAAGAAAAGGAATAAGAGTCGAAGAAGTTAAAGCATTAGAATCGAGTGATAGAGGTATACTAAAACTTAGGTTTAACTATTCTTCATTTTTTTTTTGTAAATACATTTAACGTTCTTGATGACATCCATATTTTATTTAATGAAGAGCAATAACCTGATATTTTAATTTCTATAGTTGTATTATCACGATTATTAAATGAGTCCGAGTAGGTACAGTATTTTGGTATAATGTACAAACAAAAATTATACTTCCTTTTTTACCTTTTTTGAATATGAGTCCATATTGAGTGGGTACAATGTATTACATTATAGTATTGATATGGATTTCATATCAGTTAAATTCCTAATAAATATGTTAACTAATCTAAGTGTTAACTGTGTATGCTTACCTTGTAAATCATTATTCATTTTTAACTTTTTTGATATAACAATATATGAATAAATTGTTATAATTTAAATAAAACAAGTTAAATACTGTGTAAAATAATACTGTTTCCATGCCTATTTTACGATGAAAAATGACTTATTAAAAACCCAATTTCAATAATTGCCATTTATAAGGTGTTATCTTATCGTAAATATTATTTACTTTATATGATGTATGGCATTTTATCAAATTTTTTCACTATAAGTTTTTATAGTTTTGTCTACCAAAATGAACTATTTATCCCACTGTAGGCCGGTCGAATCCGCGACTACCTGGCCGGTAAGCAACCAACCTTTGTGGCGAGCACACCAAGGGGACGGGACTTTGGTTCAATTTCTGCTGGTTGGACGGGTTCAGCGCCTACTGGACGAGCAGCACCGGGTCCGCAATGGTTCGGTTGGTCGCGATTTCTTTGGGTCGACCATCCGTGCCGCATGGCACCACATCGATCACCGTCGGCCAAGGTTCTCAGTTATTCTGTCGAGAACGGCGGTGAAAGACATAAGCGCCGAAATGAGATAAGACTAGAAAGTCGTACTGTACAAAAGAGACAAAATCCTAGATTCCCACATTGTATAATATATGTAGTAAAAATGTGTGAAAAAAGTGGGATTAAAAAAATTAACCAATTTATTTAATTTATATTTATAATTTATTACCGACATTTTTTTTCACAACCGATTTATTAAATTTATATTTATTTGCGCATGATAATGTACATCGCAATTTATTATAGATATTTTTTTATAAAATAATTTTTAAATAACTACTCACATAAAATATTAATTTTAGCGCAAATGATAGGTAATTTTTGTACCTTTGACTTTTATGTCGTATAGCCGGTGAGATGTTACCCTCTTGTAGTTCCACGGGGTCCGCACTTATCGATTATCGGTCGCCGCGGGTGAACCGAACAACACGTGAGCCGGTCTAGGTTAAAAGTAGTGCTGCTAGGGTCAGCCATAGTACGTTGAGAATCGATGGTCGGTTGTGAAACTTCTGATTTTCGGTCGGTCTTCAATGGTCTTAAAATCTTCTGCAGTCAAAATCATTCGAACGATTCGAAAAGTTCGATTGCAGACAAGGTTGTTCAGTAGGAGCGTAAAACCGATAAATGTTAAGTACTAGTCATCGACTGTTAAGCACCACTGTGTATTAGCGCTTGTCTTGAGTCATATGCGGTCATTCATGTTTTCGTCGCTACTTCAGCTACAGTGACGATAGTTGTGTCCACTTGTCGGATCGAACTTTCTCTTTCCTATTGATTCTGTTGCCGGGTCGACGTTGCGCTGCCCAACACGTTTGGATTGTTCGTGAGAATTACAGGTATTTCTCACATTGATTATCCGCTAGTAATCACGGCCCAAGAGTTGGGTTTGGTCGTTCACGCCTTCATTAGGGATCGTTCTTAACAAATGGTATATAAACAAAACATTGACTAACGTGAATTGTCTTTAGAGATTTATTATAGCTCTATAAAAAAATTAACCGGAGTACTTATCTTAAGTCTTAATTTATCTTTATTTTAATAAATAAATATGTGTGTGTGTGTGTGTGTGTGTGTGTGTGTGTGTGTGTGTGTGTGTGTGTGTGTGTGTGTGTGTGTGTGTGTGTGTGTGTGTGTGTGTATGTTTGTTTATTCATGGTAACAAACCATAATTTTTTTAATATTATATAAGTTCTGTTATAATGATTGTATCCAAATATACTATAGATGATGATACTTTCAAGTAATTTGCAGAAATAATTATATTTCAAAATATACCTATTATAAGAGATACAACATTTCATATGAATCTGAATATTTAGAATGCACTCGCAGACCTGACTTTAAAAATTATTTACAATTGTGTAAATGTGTTGCGTGATTATGCTTGGAATAATAAATACTGCTGTTTTTAGGATTAACCATAATTCATTTGCATTGTATATTAATATTTTAAACGTATCAATTTGTTATGTTTCATATTAACGCCCCGAAGATAAAATAAAGTAATAGTAATAATAATATCATATTTATAATTTAGTCTAACCTAGTTTACAGTAAGTTGAAAAGTTCATAGATATTTATGATTTTTTTCATGAAAATAGTTTCGTGAAATATTTTTAATGCTATGGCCAAATATTGGTGGACATATTCACAGGGAGATTCTCAGGGGGGACGAATAGAACAAATGCCCTTATGGAATTTTTTCTTTGAATGTTTGTTATTTATTATTTATATGAAACTAGGAAAATACGTAATACCCTGTAAAATCATGTATGAAGTTTACCCTCGCCCTAAAAAATGGTCTAGGGATGCCATTTCCTGTAAGTAATAGATTGGTTCGTTAAAACCTTTTATATTTCAAACAATATAACTTAAACTTACTTGTGTATGCCTGGAAAGTGAAAACGTACATTTAACTTAGCCAATTTAAATGATAGTTAACACGACCTTTCTTGATTGAAATTTTAACAAAAAACTTACATGGAAAAGTAATTTGTTAAATTTCTTAATATTTCTGTAGTATTAGATTATCATAAGAAATCAAATTAACTGGGAAGAAGAGTTGCAGTATAGTAGTAATAGCATATCCGTTTTTTCCCTAATACCATATAACATCACGGGATTTTGGGTCCCTACGTAAAATTATATTAATAATTATCACGACAATTTTTTATTCGCCCACAGCAAAAATATGTAAAATTCCCCATAACTGTAAATTTACTGCACCGAAAATCCCCTATCCCATATCACGACTTTTTAACATTTACTGCTTAAGTCAACTAAGTGAAAGTAACAATACTTTTCTGGACAAAATACCTATAAATGGTACGTGTAAATACAAAATGCAATTCTATATGCTGTAACTTTTTTCACAGCAACAACAAATTATTTTTATTTTTATCTCATATATATATATATATATACATAGTTGTGGATAAAAAAATATCACCTTAGTCAAAGACTTGTTATGAAAACTTGTTTTTAATGCACTGAAAGCTCACATTTTTTTTTAGTCGTTTTAAAAAATAAACCATATAACGACATTATTTTCCAGAAAAATCCATTAATCTTAAACTTTACAATTATGAGACCTAAGTATTTGAGTGCATGTTTTTCATTAGAATTATTAGAAAATCCAATAAAAGTTCATTGGATTTAAAATTAAATTTATAAATTATTTTACTATAACTAAATTTAAGAAATGTCACCGTTAAATATTATATACGCAAAGGTATTATGCAAAGAACTTGTGGTTTGAAATCTCTGAATAGTTCTATTTAATATTTAACTGGATAAATTCAATTTTTCAGAAAATTGTAAAATAAATACATGCACTCTTTGTAAATTTTATATCATTTAAAAAATACAGAAGTGATTTCCGTATCAAATAAATACTTTTAGATTTTTTTTATTAAATATATTACTTTTTATTAATTATACTGTTTTAATTATTTATATAAGAACTTTTTCCAGTATAGTAAATAAACTAAAATGTATATCATAATATTTAATTCAACACCTATATTATAACTAAAAAATCGGAAAGAATAATGGTTTAATCGTTAAACTACAATTACGTCAAACGAATAAAAACGTTATTAATTAATATTAATATTAACAAATGTTAATTCAAAAATATTTTCTAGACTTGTTACAATACTGTTATTTATTATTGGTAAATACATCTTGCGATGTTTGATTTTAAACCTGCATTAATTATGTTTTATCTTATTATTAAATATTATCGAAAATATTGACTGTCAATTTATTTATGGGAAGTTATATTTTTAAATCTAACTGTAAATTATTTACTTTTGACGAGTACCATTTTTAAAATAGTATAATTTATTATTGTTTTTTAAATATATAATAATGATTTAACTCTGGGTTTTGCTGTGATGAGCAAGACAAAACGAATTAATAACATATACAACTATTAGAATTTAATAATCACAAATTTCACTCTATGTCCTTCCACAGAACTCATCATCCTATTATGTATAATTACTTACTAAAAGAAGTATCCCTTAATGTTGTTAGTACAGAAAATGACCTTGGTATCATATTTAATCGGGAACTTAACTTTCATGATCATATTGAAAAATCCTGTTGTAAGGCACTTAAAACACTTGGTTTCGTTAAGAGAGTCTCCAATGAATTCAACTTGTTAGTCCCGTTAAAATCATTGTACTGTACTCTTGTGCGACCTACTCTAGAATACGTGGTGGTTATTTGGGATCCTCATACGGTATGAGTCATACCGTAATTGCTAAAAACCAAGTAGAGGGAGTCCAACGAAAATTCTTATATTTTACTGCCAGGGTACTCAATATTACTCACCAACCACACGACTATGAGCCAGTATTAACTAAACATGGGTTAACAACACTTGCTAATAGGCCTATTTCTGCTAGTTAAGACTTTTTGAGAAAGCTTATGGATGGATCTATCGACTGTCCTGATTTATTACGTGAAATTAATTTCAAAGTCCCTAACTTCCATTCTCGATCACATTATCCTTTCTTCATCCCCATCTGCACCACTAATTATTCATT